>NC_064931.1:574656814-574936814 GCF_023897955.1 Schistocerca gregaria | reverse complement strand
GCTTAATGACGCGTTGAAAATGGCATGCAGATTTGCCGGAACCTACTTCCGGGATTTCAGCCACTTCAAGTTTGGTTTTCTTTACAAAATCCGTTAAGGCGACCACTGTGGCCTCAGCGTTCGCTTTCCAGTACCCAATCTGAGCTCTCACTACCGCTCTGATAACCTCGTTGTTACGATAATCGTACTCCTGCTAACGTATTTCCCATCACGGATGAGGTACCTAAGCGGGATCCTGAAATAGCCTCTGCGATCCTGTAAGTGGAAGAAATGTTCTGTAAGAACAATGCTAACATTTGTTTCAAATTCTTATGAAAAGTTGGACGTGGACCGCTTTAAATGAACGGAAAGACTGACGATAGGGATTAGACATACAGATATCAGCCTGTTAAAACAGCTCCGCCAAAATTGTGCTTTCTAAAGTGGATGCATCTTCACAGTGATGTGGTGCAGTTGTTCGCTTAGTTTCCACCAAAAATAGGGCACTCAGCTAACATCGGCTCACTGCAGAGTACTGGGTATTAAGAGAACTGAAAATAAATTTTCATGTAAGATCTCTTGGAAGGCATTTTGCAAAGTTATATTCAGTAAGATTTCCTTCGATGACGACACTCGGGACGCGCTGTTGAGGGCATATACCTAAGTGTAATAATGTGGTCGACAGACCATAGTTCAGCCCGCATACCGAGCGAGGTGGCGCAGTGGTAAGGCACTGGACTCGCATTCGGGAAGACGATGGTTCAATCCCGCGTCCGGCCATCCTGATTCACGATTTCCGTGATTTACCTAAATCACTGCAGGCAAATGCCGGGATGGTTTCTCTGAAAGGGCACGGCCGACTTCCTTCCCCATCCTTCAGTACACCGATGAGATCGATGACCACGCTGTCTGCTCTCCTTCCACAAACAAACAAACAGCCCGCATATAAGAAACGTGCATACGAGGCCATTTGGTTTGACAGAAAGAGACTTCTTTAGATCGTAATATGTTACGTTTGGAGATGTCTGTTGGCGATAAACCGTCCAGAACTAAGAATTTTCTGACGGCACATTATCTACCTACCCGACTGAGCTAAACGCAGAAAAAACGGATAATTGAAATTCATGTAACTTCATACTTCACAAATTTAACAAGTAAGGTCTAAATTTCATTTATATGTACCTGCTGTTTTTCACAGCTTAATCGGGAAACTCCTGATTTGCCACTTCCTCTCGCGCCTCCTGCTCGATTCATTACGTCTCCCGATTTTTAGCTAATTATTGTCAAATCATAAGAAATTCGTTTAGAAAAGCCACCATTTCAGTTTTTTGGCCAATGGTCGGAAGTTCTTCAGTAATTAGTCGTTTTTAATCAATATATGTTTCGAGGTTCATAGAAATTAGGAAGTCGCCTGCGACCTACACATAGATCGCAACTTTTCCACTCTCCCGTGCTTTTATAGAAAGTATACTTGTACTGCTCAGTGTTTCGCTGTGTCTGGGCTTGGGTCTTGTCATTGTGCTCGAGTGAAGTCGCTTAGTAAACGTTTGGTATAAATCATTAGAGTGGGTGGTAATGTGTGTAATTTTGTCACCTGTATCCCTGAAAGGCTTTATTTTTGTGCAAGCGGTTCTTCCACGTGTATCCTATTCGTCATATTCGTAGCATTTTGGTCTGATATTTTGCTTTTCATTATGGCATAAAATGTAACGGTTTTTAATGTGGAAACAAAAGCATAAAGACAACGTAAAATTCGTGAATCACAAGAAATATCTGAAATTCGTTGTTAAAAGTGAGTTACAGGGTTGCTAAACTGCTGAATGCTTGCTTTGTTTTAGAACACAATTTGCCTGTCAGTTGCGCTAACCGGGCGGGTCAGCTGTTCACGAAAGTTTTCCCGGATAGCAGTGCAGCGAAACCTTTCGTAATTATAGGAAAAAATCACGAAAAGGCTAAAAAAAGAAACCTTAGAAATTTTGAAAGATTGACCATTTTCTATTTCAGCTGAAGATAGTAACAAAGGTGATGCGAATTGGTCCCGTGCTTGTTATCGTCTATAATACGACGACCTAAAACATAGAGTAGCTTATTATCTATGCCTGACTTCCAAGAGGGTTTCTACTGGTGTCAGCTTCCCAACGTAGCACACAATACGAGGCCTACGCCACAGATAAATGATACGGAATCAACGTTTTGGGTAGTTCCAGTATCTTTGTGTTGTTATAGCTGTTACATAACTTCACAACGTCATAGGGAGACGCAGATCATTTCTCTGCACTATAGTGAGAATGTTTTTTAAAACTGAATCTCTCGATATTTTGTTTTTGAAGTTTCGCAAGTGTGTTTATATCGACGCCATTTGGATGGCAGGCAGAGAATATCAGCTTGGCTTGTAACAATAGATAAATTGCAAAAATAACATTTAAAATTTTACCCTGAGACAGTTAGCTAACGTGGCAAAGAACGTATAAAATTGTACATACATTAAATAAGAAAGATCCTACTTTTCGCC
The DNA here is from genome assembly GCF_023897955.1 of Schistocerca gregaria. Classification (NCBI taxonomy): domain Eukaryota; kingdom Metazoa; phylum Arthropoda; class Insecta; order Orthoptera; family Acrididae; genus Schistocerca; species Schistocerca gregaria. Next base: position 574,934,323 of record NC_064931.1, on the reverse strand, counting down.
CTTATTCAATTTGTCTGCCTTACTGATCTCACGGTAGAGTATTTCATATGTGGTATGCCAGGGCACTAGGAATGTTCACATAACAAGCTTTTGTATTCTGTCTAGAGTGACACGACTAATGTAATATTTCTTTCCTGTGTAGTCTCGCTACAGTGTAAATTAAATATTTTTTTGTTCGTCTATATAATAGATCAAGGGAGGCCGGGGGGAGGGAGGAGGAGAGGCGATTGAAATTCATGCATGATGCAGAGGCCACAAGACTGAACTAGCTGAAGAGAGTTGGAAGGACTTGGATAGCTGTAGGCCTGGGCAAACTAGAAACATTGTCCCATACCGTAGTGAACTAGTTAACTAAAAATATAACTGCTTGACAATACCTGTCTGAAGCTTCGTTGAATATGGTGATATTCTTATACACTTTTCTTTGATTTCTGCAGTTAGGTGTTAACACATTGCCCTCAGTTCTTCTGTGACAGTTTCAATCTTAGAGGAATATCAGATATAAGAGGGATAGTTGTAAATTGTACAAAATAATGGTTGAAATGCTGTGCTTTTATGGATATTAAAAAAATCAACTTCTGCGTCAAAAAAAATTTTTTTTGATCTGTTCTATACGCCATGAGAGTGTGGACTGATAGTAGCAGCTGAACATCTGGAACTAACGGCCAAATGTGACACAATGCCCAGTGTAGGACTTGCTACACGAGCGATTCATGTCTATTATTTTATTTTCCGCCCTCGGTTCACATAGAACAGTTTCTGATAACTCGCGTTGTCGGCGGCACGGAGATCCGGAATAAACAGATGGTTATTGTTGACGACGGCGGAGCTCACGAAGTGAATGGCTCGCCAGAAGCAGTCCAAAGCGTAGTGAAAGACGACGTATGCGTCCGCAAACTGTCCAGTGAGCGATCAGAACAAAAAAACGTAAATACAGGCAAGGCTAATCACTCGTCAATGGCACGTATTGAAGGATTCAGAGAATATCGAGAGCCATGGGCAGCAGTATTTACGGCGTGTCGCGTCAGTGGACAGGCGCACGCCGTGTGCCTGCGGCGGCGCGAGCGAGCGCGGCTGTGCTGGACAGACGCCCTGACCTTCGCTCCATATCGATACTCAGCCTGGGCGGGCTGTCCGAATCACTGTCGGACACGAGAAATCCTGATACAGTGCAGAATTAAAACTGTACCGGCCTTACGGTTTATTGCTGGATGCTGACAAGTATTGATTCCGACGCGTGTGAAGTACGGACTGCTTAGTAGTTAACGGTTTAATATTCTGTTAGACGTTATCTACACGAATATGTGGCCAAACCCCCAAGTATCCCCTGTTTACATAATTTCTCCGAACATGAGTCTAACGTTCAAAAAACGCACGCAGTCTGTGCTTCCCCGTACTGCTTCCTCAGACTACTAGCTAATGATGGGTCGGCTATTTCCGGGTCATTCGTTAGACGGGAGTCAAAAGTCTGACACAGATGGCTCTGGTCCATAACTCATTTATGATAGTAACCCGTTAATCTTGCGAGCAGTTTGCGGCATCCCCTGAAAGCTGCAGTGAAGTGTGAAACACTTATGTGATACTCCAGTTGTGGGAGAAAACAAATAGATTCGCCCAGAAAAGAACACAAACATTTTCCCTACGCCGGCTGTAGGCATCACGAGCAGATGCGCGCAGGCGGCCGACGACGAATTCTGTTAGTACTGACTGCTTAATGTATCGAACATGCAGATAATACCTAATGAAACTTAGTTACAGGCGTCTCTAAATCCTACAGAAAAGTCAGCAGTATTCGTCGAACATCCTATGTTGTAATTTTCTTCCGCAATTACTGTAATGCATTCCAGCGTTCGGGCAGAATACGGTGAAGTGATGGCTAAGGACAGCCTAAAATATTACAAAATTCAACTTACGTTTCCTGTCTTGAAAGTGCAAGCTTCCACACTAGTAGCTTCCAAATATGACTATTGATAGGAAAATGCTACATAAACATTGACTTGATAAAGTTTAAGTGAAAACCTTTCCAGATCAATTTCCTCGAGTAGCAACTGACTAAAACCTCCACTGTCGTTATGAGGGATAGTACAGTTTTCACCTCTCCCTTGAAATAAAAAATATTAGCCAGTCGTTTCCTGGCTACGTTATGTTTTTCCTAAATCAGTTTTTATAGTAGTTCGTTCCTTGATGGTAGGCAGCAGCAGCTAGAGTTATCTAATATTCGTTGCTGCTGCAGTAAATGTTGCCGGAAGAAATGTGGCTAGGCAAGCTTCTGCGAAGGACTAGCAGGCTGGTTCGTAGACGGAATGGTCTATTACAGTCTACGTTGGTCCAGCGGACACTAATGTAATACCACACTCTTCCGTGTGAGCCTGAAGTGAAGAGTAGAAATTAAAAACATTCAAAGTGCCACTTAACAAAGTGTTTTCAGTGCTATTGTGTACTTGGTTGTTGTCCTTAGACTAGGGCCAAGTGCCAAATCGTGGAGAAAGTCTTTCAAAGATGCATTAGCAGATGGCACATGGTCTTCGCGTCAAGCTGTGCTTCTCCCTGGAGTTCCAGAATTGAAGATACGAGAAGTGGATTTTGTGGCGTACTGTTCTATTACATAAAAACCTATTATTTCTGTTCTTCTGTTACCACAAAACTTAATGCTTCATTGTTTATGGCACTTTCAAGATATTTCATCGAAAACTTTCATTTTTAAGATCGTGGCTGTGTGCCCAATGCAAGTTTAGCGTTGCAGAGAAGAGAACCACCAGCAATCAGCTACTGTTAATAATGCCATTATCTACACAAATAGCGCCGTTACCGGTTTCGAGCCGACATATTAACCTTCAGACGACTGTTAGTGTTTAAATGACATTGTTGTTTACATTAGATGTTGAAAACAAAACAGCCAACTTAGGTCAACAAAAACAAATGTAACGTAAACTTGAGAGCCGTCCGGATATAAACCTTCCGGTTCGAAACTAGTAACAGCGCAATTTTTTTACATGAATGGCATTATTAACAGTGCCTGGTTACTGATGGTTTCTTCTTTACAAGAACGAACGCATAAAAACTTTATTGGTGCCTAGAACCAGTTAGTTTCCTGGTACAGCACTCCGAATGATGTTACTATTTTTCTTATTCGTCTCACTATTTTTTAGTGATACGGCGAGCAGTGTAATTCTGTGGTATCAGAATACCCTAAGTTTTTTGCTACCGACAGTTTCTCGTTGTTCTGACAAAAGTTAGATTAGGCGTTGAAAACCCTTTAACCTCCCACTCTCCAGACGTTGCGTGAGCGGCAGTGCAATAGCAGGATCTATTAAAGGCAGTAGTGCGGAAGGGCCACTAGTGGATTGGTGTCTCATCCATATTGCGTGCGTGCGGCATGCCAGCGAGGTGAACGACACAGTGCGTGCGGGCTCTGGCGTATCGATTGGGGCGCCACCGAGGCCTAGACGCGGCAAGGACACTGCCTACCGCTAACAAGCGACACCCGCCCGCCTTTGAATGTCCTCCGCTGCCGATTCCCCACCCTGAGCCACGCCCCCAAGTCGTCAGCGCGCTTGCTGCTTCAAAATATGTCAGGCAGGCGGGTCACCTCTCCGGGTTAAAAGGGAATAGATTTTTTGAGACACGCTATATTCTGCTGAACTACTACACAAAATGTGATGTAACATAGTGCTCGTTCCATTCACAGAACACGTGGACAGTCTGAAACGAAAGGCGGTTACGACACGTAACTGCTATAGTTCGTAGCAGCAGGATTTATCACTTCAAACATTAGAATTGATAATAAGTGTTTCTTGATAATCGTACGGCAGAACACTACCAGACCACCTGACCAAATGTTTGTCCGAGTGCTAAGATCGTTACTTGTCCTGGCGTTTCCAGTGACAGTCTACGTCTACATCCATACTCCGCAAGCCACCCGACGGTGTGTGGCGGAGGTTACCCTCAGTACCTCTATCGGTTCTCCCTTCCATTCCAGTCCCGTATTGTTCGTGGAAAGGAGGATTGTCCGTATGCTTGTGTGTGGGCTCTAATCTCTCTGATTTTATCCTCACGGTCTCTTCGCGAGATATACCAAGAGGGAGCAATATACTGCTTGACTGCTCGGTGAAGGTATGTTCTCGAAACTTTAACAAAAGCCCGTACCGAGCTACTGAGCGTCTCTCTTGCAGAATCTTCCACTGCAGTTTATCATCTCCGTAACGCTTTCGCGATTACTAAATGATCCTGTAACAAAGCGCGCTCTCCGTTGGATCTTCTCTATCTCTTCTATCAACCCTATCTGGTACGGATCCCACACTGCTGAGCAGTATTCAAGCAGTGGGCGAACAAGTGTACTGTAACCTACTTCCTTTGTTTTCGGATTGCATTTCCTTAGGATTCTTCCAATGAATCTGTCTGGCATCTGCTTTACCGACGATCAACTCTATATGATCATTCCATTTTAAATCACTCCTAATGTGTACTCCCACATAATTTATGGCATTAACTGCTTCCTGTTGCTGACCTGCTATTTTGTACCTAAATAAGGGAACTATCCATGTATTCGCAGCACATTACACTTGTCTACATTGAGATTCAATTGCCATTCCCTGCACCATGCGTCAATTCGCTGCAGATCCTCGTGCATTTCAGTACAATTTTCCATTGTTACAACCTCTCGATACACCAGAGCATCATCTGCAAAGAGCCTCAGTAAACTTCCGATGTCATCCACCAGGTCATTTATGTATATTGTGAATAGCAACGGTCCTATGACACTCCCCTGCGGCACACCTGAAATCACTCTTACTTCGGAAGACTTCTCTCCATTGAGAATGAGATGCTGCGTTCTGTTATCTAGGAACTCTCCAATCCAATCACACAATTGGTCTGATAGTCCATATGCTCTTACTTTGTTCATTAAACGACTGTTGGGAACTGTATCGAATGCCTTGCGGAAGTCAAACACTGCATCTACCTGGGAACCCGTGTCTATGGCCCTCCGAGTCGTTCGTTTTTGTATGCATTAGTGCCATAGTTTGGGATAATTGGCAAACCATACCTTTCATTCCACCTTTGTTCCCTTTCCTCATCGCAATACCTTAAATATTTTCGAACAGTCGACCTGGCCAGTTGGCTCTCAGGTCCGAAGCACTTACAGGACGAAGAGACGGGTTGATTGAGAAAATGAACTCTTATTTGGTAGGCTCGGGCTTCAAATCCCAGTCCTGCCATTGAGATTAGGCCTCCGTAGTTTCTTAAATCGGGCTGGTGGTCTTGTTTACACTGAAGTTGCAGCTAAATTGAGTGCCCGCTGCTTACGGCTGCAAAATGCGTCCCACGTTACGTGGCAGTTGAACTCCGTGAACGAGTTCTGGGGCACACCGAATAAGTACTTGATTTCCAGTGCTATATAAATTAATTTGGTGAGCGAGTTGTGTGAAGGAAGGATTAGGTACTGAAAACTCATGATCCTGAGGATCGCATACCACCACTCGATGTGGTCCCATCTTCCGATAGCGTTGACTGGCGCCTGGGAGAGCGTCTCCTCGTAGTTGCACCCACATAACCGCCGGCCCGTGCTGGCGCTTCTCAAACGGGCCAAGAATAAACTTGTCACGCTACTGCAAATTGATGTACTTACCGCCTAGCGGGCTTGAGCAACAGCGTGGCGTCTGCCGTTTGTTGTAGCTGCAACAAATCTGCGTGTAACTATAGCGTATTGCACTGGAGCCCACTATACAATATAAATGTTAACTGACTTTGACGCCTCGTCATTTAACACTTCATCTTGTCAGGGAAAGGGTTATTTTTGTGCAGAAACAAAAATTGCTTGGAAACAACTTCAGAACTTTTCACGACACAATGGGCGTTAGAAAAGAGGAATATGATTGGCCAAGAAACAATAATTGTTCAAAGAAAATAGTACTTCAACCATTTCATTGGAAGCATGTAAATAAAGAACAAAGCAGGCAACAAGATGATCTGTTGTATTTTTTCGTAATATGATAGTGGGTTAGGTATGAAGTTATCACGCGATAGCTAGGACGGTGACTCCGAATTCTAATGGTGGTGGTGGTGGTGGTGATATATTGCTCACTTCCTATTTTTTGAAGATACAGAAGGTGTCTCAGACCTTTAGGGGCAAATGCTTTCACGGAAGGTTGAGAAGCCTAAGCTGAAATAATTGAGGTAAGGATCTCTAATGATCGGAAATAGATATTCATTATTGACGTTAACAATTTATACATTATAGCAGCAACTTACTCGCAAACAACGTTCCAGTACCGACTGCAAAGTCGACATGTGACCGCTGGTGAGTATTGTACATCACGACCAGTCATCATCATTACCATCATCGTTTCCGTATTCTCTTCGTTGTAATTCTTCTTGGAGAGCCTTGGACCGCTATGTGGTTTGAACGACATAGCTTGTCGTATGTTTCTATACGACGATAAATTTCATTCAATTAGAGCAACGACTGTTCGGACAGATTTCTGTTTTCCAACCACTACATTAATAAGTACTTGGATGCAGGTTCCTGTAACGAGTAGTACTCAGTCTGTCACGAACTGTAAACTGTAATCACTCCACGGTGTACTTGTTTCCTATTGTTTCCTTTTATTTTTCTTAAAGGCATTCGTCGACCTCCGTATTACTGTATCTGGAAGTGAGGGCGCTTCGGTCGGCTCATTCAGTGTCAGCACGTAATCGGGGTTGATAGTATACGCACAACCAACTTGAAAGCATTGACAATGCGACACGTATTTCATCACTGACTTGATTACCATAGCGTCACCGCGTGTTTCCGACAACGGCCAAGTGAAATAACATTGTCGTTGAGTAATACCGTCTCTTAAGTGGATGCGGCAGGCAGTTTTTGCGAAACAAGCGCTGTTTGTAGATACATGCCCCAAACTCTTTCCTCATTCTAGACATCGTCCCGCCTGAAGTAACAGCTCTGACAATAGGTTCGGAATGCCTAATACTCTATATAGGTTCCTCCACATTCCGTGAAGATTTGGCTGGCACTATCTGTGTAATACAATCTCGACAAAATAGTTCACTGAAAAACTCTAGGCAACTTAATAGAACCTCTTTCAATTCTATTTAATTTACATGTTAATTTTCGGAGAAAACGTGCGCTTGAGTTTACATGACTGCGCTGTGATCAAAATACGGTAGTTAACTGGCGGTACTGTCTACGCAGCTAGGTCGTTATGTAACAGTCGTTGATAACTGTGTTATCGTGACAAAGTAACCACCTCTAACGCAGAAGTGCAGTCGGGAAAGGTCCTTTTAACTGGGCAGCAGTGTTCAAATACCGCGACTTTTCAGCAAGTGTTCTACTGACACTTTTTACTGATCTGATTACGCGGATTTACACAGTCTGGAACCTCTGCAGTCCGTTCATTATCGCCGAGATTCGTTGATCCCCTTTACGAGGCGACTTACACAAATTAAATTTCGTGTTTGTCATAAATTTTATCATTCGTGTTCGATGAAAATTTAATAATGTTTTTTTTTTTTTTTCAGGAACGCTGTCTGTGGCCAGCATTTCATATAGAAGAAATTTGATGTCCATCTCGTTTCACTACAGGTACTTAATTCAAGCATTTCTTATATACGACTTGGAGGTAGTTTACTTTGATGCGTATGATTTACATACGTGTATACTTTCGTAAAATAATTGTACAGAGGGAGTACTAACAGCCGAAATGTTTGACTGCATTCATCTTGTAATGTGAAAGCTGGAAAAATTTCTAGACCAGCAAAGGCAAGTGACAAGCGACTGCTGAAATGAATCCATGAGCTCAGCAGTTCACAATTTGCTTTTAACTTATAGATACAGTCATTCAATCTTTCACGTGACTTCTAATCAGTAACGTTTTGGAGGAGGAGCTAGGTCTCTCATGAGCAAAATACTCTTGAATACTCTTGAATATTCGTGAGAATAACCTATGACAAGAACACCTCATTTTGTGTCGTAATAACAGGGTGTAAATTTCAAACGAAATGTTTACGTGGAACGTGTTATAAAACACACATAATCTGTGTATTTACCTGATGAACTAACAGCTGGGGTCTAGTTCCACATTTCGTCAAATAGGAAACACTAGTTGCTCTCTTAAAGGTAAATGAGTACTTCATGAAACTCTTCAAAATAACATTCAGTTGCCCGTTATCATTATGAGTTTAATTTTCGGTGTTTAAAACAGAATTTTCTGGATGCTTATCGACGTTCATTCTACAGCGAAAACTGTAACTTTCCCGGAGAAATTAGTTTTTTTATACTGTCGCCACGGTAAAGCCAGCCAAGTTTTAATCAAATTACCACGAAGCACGTCTGTGCCCATAACCTAACGTGAAATGAGCACCTGTGACATCGTTGTATGTCTGAGTTGGTCAAGTTCATGCTTTAAAAGATTCTTGTAGTTGAAAATTACAGCGGTGACTTGTACACTTCTTTCGGAAGTGTACTTGTAAGAATCTGCCAAAGAGTTGTCTTTGACAGTGTCGCTATTCTGTTAGTTTAACCAAATACTTTATTTTTCCTTTAACCAATTACAAACAATATGGATCAGAGGGCAGCCAGATGCTTAGTTCTGTTCAATTTCTTTTCTTTCTCCTGCAGACCTTAAGTTTGTATGAATACGTGGTATCGTCTCCAGCAGTTTCTGTAGAGTAACGGGAAAATAAATATATTCAATTCTGGGAACCGAATATCAGAAGCTCAGTGTGTCCACGATTGAAATAAAATTCTCAAATTGTTTCATACAGTGTACTAGAGGTAAACGGCGTAAACACAAACATTAACTCTCCACTACGATTAATCCAACTGATCGACTTTAATGACCGTCCGGAGTTGGAGTCCTTTGACTATTGCAACTTCTAAGTGGTGTACGTAAAAGTTATTCATAAAATTGATCTGAGTGTACAATACAGCTTTTATTTTAATACCGTTAAGACCACGAGAGAGAATGTGCCACTGAATTTAAAAGGTCCATGAACAAATCTTCCTTTGTACATTTGAGCGTTCCAAAATTTCAGTAAACCGAATAAGTGCACAAACCCCGAATTATCGACTAATGGGAACTGTGCATCGTAAGGGTCACCCGCTGTTCCCAGTACGTGACCTTTCTTAATGTAGCTAACAGTGAGAAGATTGACTGTACGAGGCACATAATATATTTTTTAGAAATGAAGCCTGGAACTTCTAATGACTTTCGTGGTTATACAGTGGTTTCCGGTTGATAAAGTGGTAATACTCGCGTAACTGACAAAATCTTTGAAACATGTTTCAGGATATGCCCATTCTGTGGTCCAGCCATACCACCACCCCAGTTTGCAAGGCTGGAAGTTACATCTACATCTACGTGATTACTATTCACAATAAAGTGCCTGGCAGAGTTCGGAAGTAAACACCAGAAAATCCCAAGGAAATGGAACTGCTACCTTGAGAGATCACTCTGGCCTACATATTTCGTATCAATAGTCACCGTGACTGTCTACTAAAAACTGCCCGCACATAACACACCAGTATTGTACTTTGTTGCTGACGACAATGAGCTGGACAGAAGCGACTGCTAAAAAAGGATGGGAGTCGGTGGTAGTGGGTTGCCAGCATTGTTGTGCGGGATGTGAAAGCGGCTGCACCGCCGGCCTTGGCACACTGCGCAACACGCCAGCGCTTCAGAAACCACACGGAGCCGCCGGCACAATGACGAATGCTGACGACCTGCCGTGCCACGTTGTTTCCATGTCATGGCCTTCGCGCTGGAATGAAACACTAGTCTCCTCAGACTTTCACATTTATTTCGAGTGGGCGGAATGAAGCTGAAGGTGGTGAGGACTGTTCTTTGTTGTAGTTACTTCTTCGAGAAAGACCGTTCCACGTTTCCTCGTAAAGTGTTAGTATCACCGATGTGTAGAGCTATCAACTGTAGTCATAATTTATTAGGAATGTTTATGATGTGAAAGAAGATAATCGCTTAATTTTTTTACAGTAGCTTTCCTGGTCAAACATGTGGAAGTGGACATTCCTGCCGATAATCGTTATCAGTTTTGAAAAAACGCCTGAAAAGACAAGGTAGCATTATGGAGAGCAAGGTAACGCATTGGTCGTAGTAGCGGTTACGTGTAGAAGGGTTTATCCCATCTCGGTCATCCTCATTCATAATTTTCGTAGTTTCCGTGTGGAAGTGGAATGGTGCTACAAGGAAGACAACGGCCAGTATCTTCTGTCTTCCTTCGCTGAAGTATTGATAACTTTCCAAGCATAAGCACGAGGACTGGGTGTAAAAACACAAACTTCATGCACCCTTCTCAACCATGTATGTTCACGTGTAAGCTATGAGACTGTCAGTGGCAGAACTGACAATAAGTTGGCGTTGATCCCCTGCAATTATTAGAGCCATGTGCCGTTGGAGTCCCTGCACATTTACTTCGTGTGTTAGTGCCTAAAAATAAAACTAAACGTAATATATAACGTAATGGATTGGCGGAGTTTGCTTAGATTCATTGTATAGCTTGTGATCAGATGCTTCCTCGATAATCTCCTGTAACTGCTTTGGTCGTGGTGATTACGTTCTGCGTCACTGATGGTGCAGGTCTGTTTTTATATATAATCTGCAGTTCTCTAGAGTACTTTATAGCAAATGCTTTGGAGCTATTTCCAGAAATTTTCATTGTATGAAGAGTAAGAAACAAGGCTGTAAATTTGAAAGTTTATATTTGTAAGTGTAACTAAATTGCAAAGCCACATTCATACGGCAGTTACGAACATATTGCTGTGTAGTTCACCAAAATCATTTCGTGACATACCAACGAGATAGCTGACGGAAGCATACAGAGAAAATACTCCCATTTCGGAGTTAAGATTAAAGCGTTTCATAATAACTGAGACCGCAAGGAAGAAACGTTTACCCTTCGAAACACATTTTGTTAAGACGGATGAAGCTGCAGTGCCACTTCACTGAAAAGTTACGCATGTGGTGCAAGCTATTTTCATACATTCAAAACCCTGAGGTGGTAGCGAAATACCAGTCGTGACTAAGTAGTTATTATTATGAATGATTGTAATTAAAGAGCAGTTACTTCTGTTGCCTGGCACACCTTGCCTAAGTGTCAGGTCTAAGCTCTGCGTTCTCGTTTCGTTGCGTGGAAGTACTGCAGCTAGGTAAATTCATCACGTAATCTCCGTTATCAGTGACCAGTGATAACTTATCTCTGTGCTTCAGTTATATCACTGCCGGGATGTTTCAGTAGCTGCCGCAACGGTGACGTGCCCTGGTTCACATCTGTGCTTATCCTCTGCAGTGTAGTAAGCGGGTTAGATTAAGTTACAGCTTCCACTAACAACGCTGAATAATACCTGTTTGTATTCCGCCTTCAGTTTATTCAGGACTTGCCTTGAGCACTTAGCATTAAATTGCGTTCTCTCCCATTACTAACCCCATGCCTCTTACCTAGTGTGTGTGGTCAATATGTCCTGTTTTGGAACAATTATTCACCGTTCGAATTAAATGTTATCACTGTAATAGATATCGTAATATGCCCAACAAAACCACAGTGACAAAGCTTAGACTAAGCAACTCGTGTGCAGTTAGTATCTTCCCGCTTCAGCACGTTACAATAGTGTCTGTTTTAATTTAATACTTTCTGACTACTGTGTCTTCAGAGCAAGTCAACGTATTACCATATCCAGCTGTTTAATACGGGCGCAGCCTTTCAAATTACTTACTGAGTGTAGCGGAGTGTTTCCTGATTATCACTTTTGAGATTTTATTTATTGTAGCCTAAACAGTAAGTTACAAAAATACTTAAACAATACCATCCTCAACCTCAGGATGTTGTTCTTGGTATCTGATGTAAATAATGGAACTTTGGAGAAATACAACACTAAAACTTTCTCAAAATCGGCATGTGGCGCAAATTAGGAATTTAGTGTGCCAATTTGTACCACCCTTCTGAACCACGTCCACGAGTTTGAAGATACGTACTAGTCTAAGGAAGTGCTCCATATTTTAATTCTTACATTACTGTTTGCAGACAGTAAAACATAAAATTTTCACTTCTTTCCCCCATCCCTGCACACGTCTGGTGAATCTACATTTGTATTTCGCACGTGTGACTAATTTATGTATTCGATCTTCGTCACACAACTCGCGATACTCCCGCTTCCCCGTGACCACAAAACACTTACATTTTACGAGTGCAGGTGTAATTTGACGTGTTACCCTTTCCGAGGATCGATTTTTTCTTTTTTTTCATAGAGTACTTTTCAGCTCAGATGCTTGAAGTTTTGCTTGGAGCTCTCATCATATGCCTCGGATTCGGTGATGATTGCTGGGTGGACGCATTCAGCTCCCTTCTTGCTTGCCATGAATTTATCGATACGGAAATCGTGGGGCAATCTGTTTCGTTCTACATGGTCGAAGGCAAGTTTTTATACTTCAGACATGCATTAACCGACCACCATCTCTTCAAGTGTAAGATTATGCACTTCCAGTTCGTTTCAGCTTCGTTGAAAACACTCTACTGCTGTTAGAACGTTTGCATCGCCTTATGAATTCATGCAGATACAGTGTTAAGCTTGACCATATGCACTTCTCGTAGATTTCAGTAACTGGTAGTCATTTCAGTATTAAAGACGAAGTTGCACTGTGGTTACAATCCATGTTGAACATGTAGATTCCTTATGGTAATAGGAAGGGCTATTTCACAGTAAGATGGTATGTTAGTACAAACTCCTATTGGACGATGTGTTAAATCATTGTGGCTTGAAAAGTAAGCTGCCTTGGCTGACTTAACCTCGAAGGTAACAGCACAGAAGTTGTACCCACTATGTAATGAGCCCCAAAAGTTGATAAAACTACTTTTGCAATACAACATGTATTAAACGATACAACATGTATTAAAGACACTGTGAGACAGACATCCTTCTACAGCTACAATACAAATGTTCATATGTCGTTCGTAGTAATTCGTTAGCTTAAAATGCAAGAGGCACTTTAGCAGTAAGATACGCTATTTTATTTACGCACATTCCTCGTAACGTAATCGTAAGAGTACATAACGTTGTCATTATTTGACGTAACTCAAGTGGCCCTGTTCACATTGTCCTTAAATATTAACCCTCTCAGCTCAGTGTGTTCAAAGAGTGGCTACCCCGAGTTTAGAATCATAAAGCAAAATCTTCTTTCCCTCCAGCCAACATTCAGACGTTTTCATCTTTCCTGTGAACGGCTGTACTTCACAATCTACTGCTCAAGCGGTCTACAAAATATTACATAGGAAGGAGGTGCTTCGTAAGACACTGGATTCGTGTTCGGGAGGACGCCGGTTCAAATCTCCGTCCGGCCATCCACATACAGATTTTCCGTGGCTCCCTAAATCACGTAAGGCAAGAGCTGGGAGATTCCTTAGAGGAGGTCATGCCCGGTTTCCATCAACAGTTTCCCCGAGATTTTCTCCGTCTGTAATGACCTCGTCGTATGTATGTTAGATCACATGTTTCTTCCTTAAAACAATATTGCTGGTATATAGCTTAAAGTCGCTGTGTTAAGAGTGAATTCATTATAAAAATATATTGTATATTGCTGAAATTTCCGCGGCCCCCACCCAGGCTGTCCTTCGGTGCACTTTTATTCTCACGAGGTTCCCTAATTTCCTTTTGCGCCATCGACCTACCATCAGTAATTCATTCCTCGTCCCAAAAAAATACATCTTAACAGTAAACTTAGGTGGCACTCTTAATGGCGCTAGATTCTGTTGCTGTGACCTCCGTACCATTCAACTGCCGATGGTCATCATGAAAGAGCTTTATCGTATGATGGAAGTGGATGTGTATCATCGGTGAAAATGGATTTGTGGTTAGCTTAATGTAGTACTTGTCCATAGTCATCAGTACTAAGATGCGTACGTAATCGTGTGTGGGTGCTATCGTGGCCGCCCGCCTAGCTTAGTGCGCTCGCCTTTGTGCGGAAACGTTGCGAGAAAATTAACGTGCGCAGTGGCAAGAGGAAAATTAGGCCTGCAAGAAAGTGGCTGCAATTACTGCGCAAGAATTACGCCGGCGCTCCTGACTCCTCGTTGCCGCCATATTGATTCAAATCTTCCGCGCCGTCTTGGCTGACACCATGGCAGTTGAAGGCAGAATAGAGCAACTGCTACAAAAAGACTTCATATTCGCCATGAACACTTTCTCAGAAACCAATGCCACATTTAAGGCATCTCCCAAATCAACTTCAAAACATACATTGAAACATGCTTAGCACTAGTTGTCCCACCGCTGATGTACAGAATGTCAGTATGGAATGTAATGCCCCAGCACGGTAATCCAGAATGCACAGTCCTGTGTGGATTGAGGCAAAGCCTTCCCATTGCTCTGAAAGCACCGCTTTGAGGTCAGTAGTGGTGCTTCGACCTATTGCGTCCCATGCGTGTTCCAAGATCACAGGGAGCTGATAAATGTAGAAACGTGATGTTGCAGGTACTCACCCGCCCTGTTCTCTATAGTGGGACTCTCTCATAAGCCATGTGGAAATAAAAAAATACCCACATAATCGTCCACAGGATGCCATTCATTTACATCACAGCCGTCACATTACCCTTAGTGCACACTTTCTGCTGCGTACATGCTAACAGGATATAGACCCAGATAACATTGACACCACTTACCGTGTGTTTCAAAGTGCTGGCCCCGATGCCCGTGCGTATTCGTTGAGCGACACACGGTTCGGTGCGGTAAGAACGTAAACCTTAACTCAAGTTGACCCTGCCACTGAATGAGTTACTAAAATAATTCCATTCTATGTTTCATAAATACCCATGGTAGCAGTTGAGAATTAGCTTTGTAGAACTTAGACACCAAATCGTTCTCTTCAGAGTTTAACAACAGTTGCCATTTGTTAATGACTACAGGCGATTAGATTTTAAAGCATTAGCAACGGGTGGCTAGCGGGCCGCGATTTGTTTCAAAAAATGGTTCAAATGGCTCCGAGCACTATGGGACTTAACATCTATGGTCCCCTAGAACTTAGAACTACTTAAACCTAACTAACCTAAGGACAGCACACACATCCATGCCCGAGGCAGGATTCGACCCTGCGACCGTACCGGTCGCGCGGTTCCAGGCTGAAACGCCTACAACCGCTCGGTCACAGAGGCCGGCGCGATTTGTTTCAATTCGGGCCGCGGACGATATTTCGGGTGAACATAAAAAGCGCGCGTCTGGAGACACAATTTGTCGGCGTGGCATGTCGGGCTATGGGTGCGATTCGTATCGGTGCATTACCCCATAAGCATTAACGTGACGGATGCTGTATGATATTCATACAATGGGTGAGCTTTTGCGTCACGTAAGGAGGCGGCCCCGCGAGCAAGTTAGTGTATGAATCAGTCCCGCGGGTCACCACAGATTGCCCATGCCTGTTTCAGAGCAAATGTTGTCAGCGAATTGAAGGTAGGTATTGCCGGCATTCTACCACTCAATTTTTTCTCAACACGCTATGTAGTCTGTATGACACGCTCTTTCGCAGGCGGTTTGAGTTTGCTACGAAGATCGAACGGATCGATAAGCGCACCCCAGTTCTTGCGATAAAGGCAGTAAAACGTGGTCGGGCCTTACCGGCTTTTGCTTTCACGTCGATAGATTTTCACCGCGGAGTTACTCACTACATCTTGATCTAGGTTTTCCCTATTCAGGTCACACGATGAACCAATGAAATGTACAGTAGCAGTGCCACATGCAGCCAGATGGCAGTTACTCTGTGCTTTGTCAAACAAATTAAGGATGCAAGTTAACACACACTCCTACGCTGTTAACATTTCAAGTGAGTTTCTAAAATCTTAATCAAGTACACCGTATGTGATGTTCCCCATATGACTGACTATACAGAATATTCCCAGTATCGCTTCAGTTCATTATCAAAGCGCGTAAATAAGAAACCTCTGAATTGGTAGAAATGCAGCGAAATATTTTGACTTGTTTTGACTTGAGTTTACAAAATGTGCTGTAGAACGAAAGGTGTATGTACATAAACATGGCGACACACTGTGCTTCAAAGACCATGTATCCACCACTGGAAACAGTAAGTTATTTTTCGATTTGTATTAGTCTCGTAAACTTACATTCACAATGTGCCCGTTTTGTAATGTACCATTGTAATCTTACCAGGACCAGAATTAATCTATATCTGGAAAAATAATCCATGTAGGCTGTCAACGCATTTGAAGATGAGCCCCCAGGGCTCGCAATGGATCGTACATTCAAATACCACCATGATTGTGACTGAAGACGATATGTCTTCATTTTACGGAATAATACAATCACGAATGAAACATCGACAGAAATGTATAAAATTACATTAATAATTACCGACCAGTTTCACTGTTTGTTTCGGTCTCAAACGTATTTGAAAAGGCTATGTGTTCCAGAACGATATCGTGGTTGTTACGAAAGGAGTTAATTCTCAGATTCGATGTACAAAGGAGCTCTGAGCGGAAAACGCCATTTTTTTTACGTAGTGAATCATACTTCACTCAAGTTAAGTGAAAGAGACTGCAGACAGTTTTTTACTTTTTAAGAGTGTTTAATTTTGATTCCTACAGTAGAGTCTCAAACTCACGACATTAAATGTGGTATTGATAAAGAATCTTGTGCCGTATGAACGTTCGACATCTCACGTCATGAATAAGCTTCTTCAGAGGACGGATTTAATATTTGCTGGGATTGGCAGTGTGTCCCATCTTGTTGCGTATGAATGTTCTACTTCCGTATATCCAGGAAGCTAAAGTATTTCTCACTGCATATGACTCGTCTGTTATAATGGAGAATTGGAGTCACTAAAAACCTATATTTCTTTATTTTCAGCAAAATGTTACTAGACTGATATAACACGGTACCAGCTACTCTGTACTGCACAGGATCTGAACACCCCACTGAAAATCAATATTTTAGTGTTTCCTAATTCTCAATTATTGATGTCAATAAAAACGTAAAGCACAAGTCACTGGTTGGATATCAACTTCTAAATTCTTTTGTATGGCTGGAGATCAAAACGACAAAAATTTGCGTATTTTGACACTCCTAAGTATCACAGTGGGGACCAACTCTTAACAGACAAAGTATTCGTTTTGCAGATGTTGAGTCTGGAGATCGTTGTATGCTCCTGTTCATAGGTGGACGTGCTGTCAGCCTCACTAGATTTCCTCTCTTGTAATGTTCGCTGCTAACAATAAATCAGTTTGGAACAAGTGACATCAATAACACCTGCGTGCCTTAGGTTTAATGTAACGAAATTAAGGCCAATGTAAAAGCTAGCTGTGGAAATGGCACCATGTCTAAGATAACGTGTTAGTTGTA
Organism: Schistocerca gregaria; assembly: GCF_023897955.1. Classification (NCBI taxonomy): domain Eukaryota; kingdom Metazoa; phylum Arthropoda; class Insecta; order Orthoptera; family Acrididae; genus Schistocerca; species Schistocerca gregaria. The sequence goes on along the minus strand of NC_064931.1, from coordinate 574,916,973 downwards.
CAACTACTGACGTGTTCATCATAGCGAAAGACAGCAGTTGAGGTTTGTGGATCATAAGAATAAACACTGCTTTTGCATTTATGTTGCGGTTTTGGTAATTTATTCGTTCATACTTGTCATGTAAGGCTACTGAATTGCCATCCATCCATAAACTGCTACTACTTGATTTGTCGAAACAGTCCTTGTTTGTGCACATTTGACGGACTTCAATTCGCATAGCAAGGCGAGCGTCAGTGTCCCGAAAATTGTAAGTCCCTGTACTTATTTTAAATAGACAGGAATTGACAGAAATATGGAAATACAAGCGAGAAATGCACGCTTTAACATCAATGTAGATGCTGGCGAAGCCCAAAGGTTGCGCTGTTGTAAAGAGTATGCGACGACCAACGGCACCTGTGCAGCGTCCACAAAACGTTTAAAGTTTCAATCTTAGTCAGAACAGTGTTCTGTGTCGTCGTGAATTACATCAGTGCTCATTGCATCAGAACACGGGCAGATTGTTGGTGCTCATATGGTGGCTGCTTCGCTAACAGAGGTAGTCGAAGTGTTCGGATTCTAAGAGAGACAGTATCGAAGATACACCGCATACAGGGTAAGGGCGAAAACACCATCCGCTAAGTCAGTCAAGAAGACTGACGAGCAGTAACGGGCGACAGCTGCAAAAGTCACTGGTGAACACTGTCACCCTCAAAACAGCGCGAACGGAGATCATACGCAATGAATTGCAGGGCGAGGTGGAATTCCAGTAATGCAGTGCCCACAACAGGAAATTGTGGCGCCGACGTCACAAATCCCGGACTACGGAGCAATGGAATATAGTAATTTAATCTGATACGTCTTGTTTCTCACAGTTTTAAACTGCTGGCCGACTTTTACGTCCCAATAGTGAAATATGGCCGGGGTTCGGTGACGATTTGGGCAGCCATATGCTGGTATTCCATGGCCACATCGTTATTCTGCGGGGTTGCATTATGGCCAAGAGTTGCGTGACCCTTTTGGCTAACCAGATCCATCCAGTAATAAATGTTCAGACAGTTCGCATCGCCCATGACTGGTTTCGTGAGCAAGAGGATGAATTCTCGCATCTGTCCTGGCCAGCAGTCACTAAATCTCAATGTTGTTGAGCGTTTGTGGTACATTTTAAAGAGAAGTGTACGTGATCGCTATCGACGTCGACCATCATTATCCGAAACTGCCAGTCTTTTGCAGGAAGAATGGTAGAAGATTCCCTTACCCATACAGCACCTCTGTTTATCCATTCCGAGACAAACGAAAGCTGTTTCGAATGTCAACGGGTTTGCTACACCGTATTAGGCATGGCAATGCGTTGTGTTTTTACTGTTCCCATATTTTTGTCCAACCAAGATATTGGAAGATAGTGTGCTGTGCAAGTGCATAAAATCGAACGGCCCTGCTGATTTTACAGATTTTCTGGGTGTGCCGAAGTGAAACGCATGAAAATGGCAACAATTACGATTAGAATTTCTACGCCGTATAAAATATTAGTTTTAGCTGTCCGTTGCATAAGTATTAAAAAGCTGACCATCAAACTCGTTACCCCGAAACACATTCTTGCGTCTGGATAATATCCTGAACTGAAGTGTCCTCCGTGCATCAGTTCGCAGTTTAGGTTACTTGTATGTGTAGTGCCAGTACACGTTAAAAAATGTTATATTCTTTTCCCTTTAGTAAAGTAGAGCTTCGCGTATTGATCACCACTGTAATCACGTCCTAAGAATTTCTCTAAATAGTAGAGTAATAGTATGAGAATTTTTTAACTGGACCTCATAGAATGCCTGTCACACTTGGATAAGACATTGCTAGCTTTTCTGATGGAAATGCATATGATGTAAAATTTCAAATTTGAATCAGTAACAGATTGCTGCGTATTTACGTAGTCCATGTCTCGAGACTTCCGTAGTTGCTGTTTGTTTTGTATATAAGAAACGACTAACCGTCTTTTGCAGCTGAATTTTCAGATCCGGAAGACTAGCAGTAATTATTTATAAGATTAACATAACAAAACTAGAAGTTCAGAAATGGCTGCGAATATAAATGTTTGGCACTGTAAGATGAACATGGATTCTTGAATGCAGAACAGATTTAGATATTAACGTGAAGTTTGTTTTTAGAATGGGAATAATACTTGGTGCACTTACTTTCCTCCTTCAGTAGTGAGATTGGCAACCGGTATCAGCTGGAACATAGATCCTTCGCAAACGTTAATTTCTCCGCCCATTATAGGTACTAAGGCCCCCTAGTGTAGTACTCAGCTAAGCTGACCAGACGAATTGTTTCAGTTCATCAGTAGTGTAGCAGCTTGACGTCAGCGCGAACTGCAGTGACCCAATTAAAACGGATTTCCTTCTCAGATTGCGACAGCCCCGCCAGTTGCGCGTTTAGATGCCGTCCCTGCTGTCGGTATGTGAGTCGTACTATCTGAATCCGGAAGCCTGAATTGATACCAATTCACCTGTGATACTGTCGGAGCCACGGCGAAGTAACGAATAATGTTACTTAGGATGAGGAATCCGTGAAATACGTAAATTAGTATGCCAGCAGACGCAATCAGATTTGTTAGCAATTTTCTGCTGCAGTACGTAAAGCAGTCGCTGCGCAACTGGCAGAGTGATCACGAAACTGCTGGTTGAGATGCAAACGCAAACGATTCATCATTGATTCTTTTGTATAGAATAGATAGAAACTGTATGTCACGTATTTCAGTATCATTTCGTTCATGTACAGACAGAAACCTCAGAGCTGCTCAGGGCGCACTCAATTGTGCTGTACATCGTTATGGCGCAACACATTTCAAGAAGAAAATTTAAACTCGAATGCGGAAAGGTTCTCCAATAAGGCGGACGTGACGCCTCGGAGTCTCTCAATTATGCCAACTTCGCTGTAGCTATCATGTACGTTGATGTGGGAGCTAGAGTACTTATGGCCTCTGACTTACCTTGATACCATCTTGAAACATCTAAGGCTGTTTCATTTGTAGCGCCACTCAAGGGGAGCAGGGAGAACAGTCTTCTAAAAGTGTGGTGCAGGAGCAACATACACTACTGGCCATTAAAATTGCTACACCACGGAGATGACGTGCTACAGACGCGAAATTCAACCGATAGGAAGAAGATGCTGTGATACGCAACTGATTAGCTTTTCAGAGCATTCACACAAGGTTGGCGCCGGTGGTGACACCTACAACGTGCTGACATGAGGAACGTTTCCAACCGATTTCTCATACACATACAGCAGTTGACCGGCGCTGCTTGGTGAAACGTTGTGATGCCTCCTGTAAGGAGGAGAAATGCGTACCACCACGTTTCCGACTTTGATAAAGGTCGGATTGTAGCCTATCGCGATTGCCGTTTATCGTATCACGATACTGCTGCTCGCGTTGGTCAAGATCCAATGACTGTTAGCAGAATATGGACTCGGTGGGTTCAGGAGGGTAGTACGGAACGCCGTGCTGGATCCCAACGGCCTCGTATCACTAGCAGTCGAGATGACAGGCATCTTATTCGCATGGCTGTAACGGATCGTGCAGCCACGTCTCGATCCCTGAGTCAACAGATGGGGACGTTTGCAAGACAACAACCATCTGCACGAACAGTTTGACGACGTTTTGCAGCAGCATGGACTATCAGCTCGGAGACCAATGCCGCGGTTACCCTTGACGCTGCACCACAGACAGGAGGGTCTGCGATGTACTCAGCGACAAACCTGGATACACGAATGGCCAAACGTCATTTTTTCTGACGAATCCAGGTTCTGTTTACAGCATTATGATGGTCGCATCCGTGTTTAGCAACATCACGGTGAACGCATATTGGAAGCGTGTATTAGCCATCGCCATACTGGCGTATCACCCGGCGTGATGGTCTGGGGTGCCATTGGTTACACGTCTTGGTCTCCTCTTGTTCGTATTCATAGCAGTTTGAACATCTGATCGACATGTCTACTTGAGCACAGTGCGTTGCGCGTTGAGAGAAGTTTATCAGGGTCAGCCCAAGGTACTAATGTTCCATGGGCTTTCCTAGGTATTTAGTTTTCTCAAGATAGCCTCCCGGGGAAACGGAGTTATCTGTAGATTGGATGACAAAAGCTTGTTATTGAGACAGCTGTGTATAAGCGGCTACTTCGTTATACATACTAAACGTCCAATGCAATGTTTTTATTTGGCAAATATTAAGGTAAAATTGTGGCTTCCTTATGTTCATGTATTTACTTCATTCAAAAACAGCGTGCATTTGTATCTAAAATTTGGAAGTAGACAAAAATGTAAACTAATCATTTCTGGTAGAATATTATTAACTTACTATCCTTTAGAAAAGAAGTGAGTTTTGGCAAGACGTAGTATCGTGGTTTGTGTTCCAGTCTGGCTTCTTGTGGATTCCGGGCATTTCCCTACAAAAGGCTCTTAATGACATTGTGCACACTCACAGAAGTGAGGATGCACTAGTTTACAGCTCGTTATCAGATCTGTACAGATGATCTCGGCTAGAAATTTAACACTGTAAGAAATTTAGTTCCTGTGAAAAATTAATGGCGGGATTTTTATGGTTTACGAAAAATTTGAATAGTTTCCAATAAGCGTTTCTTAATATGTACAATCACCCGACAAACTCATAGAATTCCTAAGTAAACCTTAGTTCGCTTTTTGGAAATTTGTTTATGCAAATATTTAACCTGTAATTTCGAACTCGGATGACGCTGGATTGTCTAAAACGTAAGTTCGTTGTGGTGCATCGTGAAAGGGCAGGAGCTTTCTTCTGCTTTTAGTGTATTATAATCAATATAGAATAACCAGCCTATCAGTCTAGAGCAACTGGTTCGGACTACTGAACCCAAATCTGATAGGCCAGCTGGAACTCCAGCTACTTTCGCTCCTGATAGAGCTTCATCTTCTCCACTGAAGTTTCGTATCTAACAAAATCTTTTCCATAGTTAAAACACCACTGATACTATTTATGAGGTCACATAAATGAAAAGCAACACTAAAAAATAATTTATAGCATGTACAAAATGGGTTACCTTTCTCTGAGCTCCAGGTTGCACGCTAGATGAGTGCTGAAGTGGCATTTCAAGGTCACATCACGTGACTATGAATTTTTTGTCCTGTTCTCCTCTAAGGCATTGTAATTTTTATGACTTAACCTACATCGCATTCGATAATTCCGTAAGAGATAAGGCTGTTTCTGGATGGTCTCTTCTGCTCATAATTCACTGCACGGATAATCTTTTCTTCTATGTAAACAAAAAATCATTGTTCACTATTTATTGACTTTTTAGTTTACTTAGACGTGATTATCGTGTTTCATATACTTCATCAGTTTTATTGGCATTTACAGGTCAATAAACAACAAAAAAAGCGCGAGACGACAGCTTTATAAACTTCAGCAAAGTACACGTACGATGAACATCGTGGTATTAGAAGCGAATAAAATAGCTAAAAATATTTAATTTTTAAATGGTTGTTAGTATAACGGCAGATACTAGCTGCAGTCACTACATCGCTCTAATCTTAAGTTCCTTGTCATATAAGAGTAGGCAGCAAGATCCTCAAGGACTTCATTTCCATTGTTTACGGCTGTTGTCTGCGCAAATGCTGTTAGGTGACGCAAACGAAGCAGCTTCACCTCGGGCAATTCTAGGATTGCTTCTTCGTGGCAGAAATACCCGTCCTCCACATCAGCGTGTGTGTGTGTGTGTGTGTGTGTGTGTGTGTGTGTGTGTGTGTGTGTGTGTGTTTAATGTCGGCGCAGTAATGTTGATTTTACTTCGAGAACAAAATGCGGAATACATTTTCCGCTGAAAGTGAGCACATATATCTTAGTTGTGGCTATTTTCACATTAAGATACACAACAAATGTAGCAATCTCAAGTGATCTTATTTTTCATCCTGCTTCTGTAAGAAATATTTTGGCTTTCGTCTGTAGTTGTTTTTGAAACGTTCACGTGGCCGCGATAGTTTAAATACACCATCAGAAGTTACAGAATGCGTTGCAAGTTAACATTCCACCGTCAAGGGCTTATAACTTCAGTAGACTTTGACGCTAAGCCGTACTCCCTCGCCTTAAGTCAACTAATTAATCGTCAGAACAGGTAACGTATAAAGGAAGACATTACCTTATGACTCAGCCTCCTCCTACTTTCTCATCCTCGTTTCGATATTTTAGAGATTGTCTTCTTCAGCTAGTGCAATAATTTTTCCGTCGCTCCATTTGGAAGTGATGCACGAAACGGAATGACTAGCCGTGGTACAGAAATCTGTCCGACATGCAGTGGCTTGACGAGTATCTGGGGATGATGCACTTTCCCTAAGCTCACGATCTGTTCTTCTTAGTTTCTGGAAACCATCTAGGAAGCCAACTTCGCATACGGACTAGGCATAATCTGAAAGCCCGATCATTCAGATATTTCTTTAATTCATTACGTGTAGAAGTGAGCATAAACCAATTTAAGATATTGATTACCAGGATTTTATTGTACCCTTACATTAAAAATAACGTTAAATCGATCTAATACTATTGTTAGCTGCCTTTATTCTACTGGGTCTTCGTCAAACATAAAACTAAAATGTTTTCTAAACTAAACACTTGTCTGGGAAAATTTGTTTTATGACAGTATGGTATTCCGGCGAGCGAAACTTACTAGTTTCGAAGTGGCTTTTCCTGTGCCCAGCTTCTGTATCGACGTATGTTCTCATAAGTTTAGTGCAGCCCGTGGAAGTAATGTGGTGTAAAATTCCTGGTGTTACTTTGCCGAAGTTAGTCTGTCAAGAGAAAGTTCATTGTTGTTATCGCTTTCCGTATCACGTGTGTTAGAGGTTGACACTTCATATCTGTCTCTGCTTCGCCTGTAACTGATGTTTTGCGAAGCCCATGGCGTACCAAAACTGCTGTTCGTAAGTCGTTGGACAGTTTGTCGACTGGCAAATATTAGTCTGTTACAAAGTAAAGTAGAACACTAATAAATTCTTTCCATAGCTATGCCATTAGTTTTATCTATGTATCCTCGTATTCCGTGCTGCAGTTTATACTAGGAGTTAAACGTATTCAAGTTACGTCGCTGATTGTGGTATTTACTGGGTGGTGGTGGTGGTGGTGGTGGTGGTGGTGGTGGTGGTGGTGGTGGTGGTGGTGGTGGCCGTCGTCGTCGTCTGTGCAATATTTGCATCACGTCGTTGCGTAACTGCCTAGATTTCTGAGACAAAGATATCATGTCGTTAACTGCTTTGGTTTCAAACTATTGAATCCTAAATATGCGATTACGTCACGGATCAGGAAGCGAGGATAATGTAGTGGTTAAGATACTGTACTGCCATTCCATTACATCCGGTTTCCACATCACCAACCTATCAATGAGTGCAAACCATTAATGGCGAATGATGTGAAGTCTTAATTCACAAAGGTTTTCCTTCAGAAATAAAGAAAATGCTCCGCCCCTTATTGTTGTCTGCGGATTATCACTTTGAAGTTTCGTTTCCTTTCATAGAATTATGTTTACCGTGAGGCTTCGGCCTGAATTAATTTTTGTATTATTAATTTCAGCAGTATACACCCGCAATGAAAGGTCTCCATTGGCAGCTTTGACCCTGAAACTGTTCACATTTTTTCTGCCTTACTTGCTTGTTGGGGAAATGGGGCTTCGATGCAGCCACCGTGGAGTAGTAGCTTTACTGCTCGACCGCCTGGATGTAAGTAACATATGAGTCCAGCGACAGGTGAACTGTGACGCAGCGTTAGTAAAGATGAGTGTCTTGCAGCGATTTGCTTCATTGACTGTGTGCCCACTCATTTCCGACCTGCTGCGCAAGTGCTGAAGCAGCATTGTTCCCGCTACCTCAGCGTCAGCGAATTATCTGTTGTACTTGGGAAAGCTGAAAACTGATGACCGTACTGACGTATGTGAGAGGGGGCAGTGACTGCGTTGTGGCTGCTAGTCGCCGAAAGGAAGGTCACTGCCTGCATTGATTCTGGTTGCCTAATAGTCGTTTCGGCGCAAAGATAGTTTCAGTGGTACAATCTCCGCCACTTACCGTCTGGTTACCAGCCAATGCCTTGCAAACAGTTGATATATTTCAGGGAAAAATACAGCGTCCTATAGGTTCGTGGAAAAATCTGAAATCTAGTACAGTCAATGACACTGCGGTTTTTGTAATACCCTCGCTGCACTCCAGTGCTTAGCATGAAAGGTATAATGCAGAGAGATCACCGTCGAAGCCAGACAGTTGGCGTAAGTTAGATATGTTTGTCGCCCGCTGTAATTTGAATATAGTGGCATTCAAAGCTCTTGAAAACATCGGATTTCCGCTGCTCCTGCGTTGTGATATGTACAGAGACGTACGATTGATAAAAAATGGCTATGTTTTTGGTGATTCACGATGTATCAATCCATTCTTTTAGCCAATTTGTGCCACAAAAGTTTACCAGTCCGATATATTACCTACTCGTCGCTTATTCTATTTACGTATTTAACCTCCAGCATTAAATTTCAAAAGCTTCTCTTCACTATACTGCTTGAAACGTTTCGCTTCCGTACGCGTCAGACAAAACGCCTTCAGAAGAGCCGCCTTAACATTTAAATTTTCATTCAATGTTAATAAAATTCTTCAGAAACACTTTCCTTTTCCACTTAATTTTAAATTGTGTATCCTCTTCACTTAAGCCATCATCTGTTCTCTTACTGCCCGAATACCAAAACTAATCTAATGCTAGTGCCTCATTTCCTAATACAAATCCCTCGGCGTCACCTGATTTAACGTGACTTCGTTCCATTACCCTTGTTTTACTTTTGTTATTTATCTTATCACTCTTCAGGACACTATCCATTACTAATGCTTTTCCAAATCGTTCGCCGTCTCTGATAATGACAATTTTGTCGGCAAACCTCAAAATTGCTGCTTCGTTTTCCCTTGTACTGCCTTGCCAGTCTGCAGATTAAATACCACTGGGGATAGGTCCTGTCTCACTCCCTTCTCGGTTAGATTCCCTTCCATGTGCTTTCACTCTTATAACTGCAGTTTGGTTTCTGAAAGAGTTATAAATGGTTAAATCTACAAATGCTGTAAATTCAGGTTTTCCTTCCTTCAAACAGTCGTCGTAGGGCCAGTATTACCTCTCGGGAACGAGAATTGATGCTCCCTCGAAGTTGGGTTTTACAGACGGTGTAAAGAATATTCGGCAACCATGACTTACTGAAACTGATGATTCGATGGCACACACGCCTGTTAGCACCTGCCTTCTGTTAAAGTGGAATTTTTACATTCTCATAAATGAAAAGCACAATATTCTGTGTAAGATATTGGTGTGCCTGTGTTCTTCAGAAGTAACATGCAATGTTCCCTCGGACCCAGAAGGAACAGGCACTGCGGCGACTACAGCCTTTACTAATTACATGAAGTTTTCGCAGTTGCGAATATGGACACCCATCTGCTGTATGATGGAATGAGGACAGTGAAAATTTGTGTCGGACTGGGAATCTAATCCGGATTTCCCGCTTATCGCGAGCGGTCGCTTTTTTATTAGACTGCTAGCGCACTGCTCACTACCAGATCCAAGCTTCAATTTGTCGTCAACCGTGTCTCTAACCTGAAGTCGTATGTTCATTTTGTGTATTCCCGGACAGGGAGACACTTTAATTGAAAGTCATTTGCCCGGTGTCTGCGGGCAAATACTATATTGGAACATAGCATAGTAGTTCTGAACAACACAGGCACTGAGGTATCGTATTTATGCGCCGACACGGGGCAGGCGGCTTTCAATAAAAAAAGTCTTCTGTACAGGGATATGCATAATGAATGCGAGAGAAAAAGTTGTAGGCATGTGGTGGGGGAATATAGGGTAGTTTGGGTATGGCGTGACTCGTGCTCGGATAGCCTAATGGTAAGGAGACGGTTCGCGATAATCGAGAAATCTGGGTTAGAGTCCCAGTCGGGGACAAATTTTCATTGTCATTCCATTATACAGGTGATGGTTGTTCATATTTGCAACTGCGAACACACTTAAATATTGTGTGAGGTGTACAGTATTGATTTTAATAAGAGGTTTTTGGCTTACAAGACCATAATGAGTCTGACTATCGTCATGAAAGAAGGAAAAGTGTTCGTGGACAACTTTGAAACACGTTACACGCAATGAAGTTCACAGAAAGTTGTATGAACACAGAACGTCATCAGACAGTACAGTAGTGTCATTAAAAATACTAAAGAGCAAATAAAAGCATACCAGAAACCCACTATCACTGACAACGAAAATAAAATGCCTAAATAATTTAACGAGGCCAATAAATAAATTTAGTACGTGAGAATATTGAAGAATAGCTTAAAGATGTATAGCGTACGTAAGGAGATACAGAAACAGTAAAAGATATTTGACAATCATTACAATAGAATTTTTGGGTAGATAAATAATGACCAGAAAATGAATAAATGCAGAAAAACAGTAGGAACAGAACGGAACACAATGCGGGAAGATGGCAAAACACAATTAAGTTTAAAAGAGAAAAGTACTCAGCTGTCATTGTTAATTTAATATGTATAAGGACTATTTGTCAGGTATGTGTTGATTCACAGGGCTTCGTCTTCGTTTGCAAAGTGGTCACGGGAATGTGAGTGCCCTCAGTGAGTGTGAAATCATAATTCTGCAACCTCCAGCCACGTTCAGGTCAGACAGCCTAGCTGCTATGTCTCTGATAGACTTACATAAAACGTACAATAAGGACAAGTAACATTGTATACCCTACTGTTGACAAATAATGGGGTCGTACTTCACTGGTGATAAACACTGTTACGCATGTAGTAGGAAATCCTGTAGTTTGTTTGGCTCCACTCGGATACTTGTTCTAGGTATGGGATTACACACACCACTCCTTGTAAACATTGGCACAGCGGATGGAGATGGGTTGCTATCGGATGAGGCAATACATTTTATTTTATCTAACTCCGCTTTGAATTTATATTTGGAACTGGGAAAAGATAAGTTTGTGCACCATTGAGTGGACAGTGTAGGTTTGAGTGTTACTGTGTGTTACGAACACGAAGGCATTATAGGCTTTCCTACTCACGTTAGTGGCTAGATCAAGTAAATTTGTTTTCCACGTCAATGGTGAATTTAACGTGTTCATGTTGACTGTTACGGAAAAATTTATCTGTCTTGTAGTGCCTGTGGACATGCATAGTATATCATCGACCACATTTGAACCAGCATTTAATATTTGCACTCAAAGGTTGTACATTCAAGGAACGTTGCTCAGAATTGTCCATGAACACTATTGCCAAAAGCGAACTGAGAGGGGTCCCCATAGCTAAGCCACCTGTTTCTCCTAATTCTTAAGCTACAGGGTTTTCCCTCCCATCTTATATCTTGCACGCCAGGTGGAAGAGTTCCGTCACGACTGGCTCGCCCAAGGGTCTCAATCGTGCTAATGCCGTCTACCCCAGGGGCCTTGTTTCGACTTAGCTCGTTCAGTACCGCGTCAAAACCTTCTCACATTGTCGTATCTGCCACATCATCTTCACCTACACCCTATTCTTGTAATACTGTCAGTTTGTTTCCCTTATACAGATCCTCCACACATTCCTTCCCATTTTTTGCTTTCCTATTCGCTTAGTACGTGGCTTACCAATTGAGCTCTTGATATTCGAATAGCTGTTTCCCTTTTCCCAACTATCTCTCCAGATTTGCTATAGGCTTTATATACTTTACCCCTTGTCATTCATGCTTCTAAAGCTTTGCATTGGTTCCCTTACAATTCCTGCATTTTCTTGGATTAATTTTTAGACCTCTGTATTGCATTTCACCTGATAGGTTTTCTGACTTGTATATTTTCCTCTCATGTCAGTTACATTCAATCTGAGGTGCTATCCAAGGATTTCTTCTAGGCCTCCCCATTTTGTAATAAATGGAGAAAAACCGTCTGAATCCCAATTTCTTTTAGTAACGATTACCAGTTTCCAGCTGCACTGTAGCTAAATCTTAAGATCTGGTGCCGCAAGGTACAGTTTGTTCAGTGGTAAGAATGACCGATAGTCGTTAACAAAAAACTGATCCAGACGATGTTCATTTGTTAAAATTTAGATCGATTCTTGAGACATGGCTTGAATATTGTCGTCTTACAAAATTAAGGCTGTCGTGGCCACTTGACACACTGCCAGTTGACTTCAGTCTCGTGTTCTTCGGCCGATGTCTGATTATTTTTCTGACGTTTCGCCAGCACGAGTGGCTGGCGTTGTCGAAGCTTCACCCTATATTTCTGGCGGTGGGCTGAAGTCGAGCTCGCGGCCGTAGATTATATGTACGTGGCGAACCACCGTACAGGGGCTTTTCCGTGGTCGTTTCCCTCGTGGGCCACGAAAAAGCCCTTGGACGTTGACGTGCCAGGTACATGCGGCCGTGAGCTGGAGTCTTATAAGCAATGAAGGGTGAAGCTTTAACAATGCCAGTCGCTCGCGCTGGCGAAACGTCAGAAAAAATCATCAAACGTCGGCCGAAGAACCAGAGACAAAGCCAACAGGCAGCTTGTTTCATACCTGAGTGATCCTATGCTGCTGTCACTGTTTCATCTTTAAAAGCTACATATTTGTCATCTATTGTATTCCTTTCCCCCATATTTCTCAAATCTAATGCTCTCTGAAAGTCTCAAACCCCTTGTCCAAAATATGACTTCGAAGTATGTCTTAACATTTTGTAATTTGTCCGAAACCAACCCTTGTCTCCAGGCCTTCTCCACGTTATTTTTATTTACACGTAAAGTTCCGTAGGAGAAGCAAATCTGCAAGGTCATGGAACGTGTCAGTACATGAAATTACAACATAAAAGTAATAACAGATGAAAATAAAATGATTATGAACCCGAAAAAGTCAGTCCATAAGTTTAAGTAAACGCCGTCAACAATACAAGAAGAATCGGCTTAATTTTTCAAGGAACTCTTCGACAGAACAGTTGAGATTTGAAAGCGCGTGGATTACTGCTAAGACTTTTGAAGTCGAGTGGCAGGTTATTGGAAATCGATGCAGTAGTATACTGCACACTTTCCTGCACAAGTTAAGGTGCTACGGTCGCAGGTTCGAATCCTGCCTCGGGCATGGGTGTGTGTGATGTGCTTAGGTTAGTTAGGTTTAAGTAGTTCTAAGTTCTAGGGGACTGATGACCGCAGCTGTTAAGTCCCATAGTGCTCAGAGCCATTTGAACAAGAGTTACGGAAGTCCGATCCAAATGCAGGTGTGATTTCTGCAGAGTATTAAGTGAGCGAAAGCTGCTTATTCTTGGGAATAAGCTAATGTTAACAAGAAATCACAGTAAGGAATATGTATGTTGAGGCCAATGTCAAAATACCCAGACTTGTGAACAGCGGTCGACAAGAGGTAGGTGAACTTACACGACTTATTACACGAACCGCCCGTTTATGAGCCAAAAACATAGTTTTAGAATAGGAAGAGTTACCCCAAAAGTATAATACCACACGACATAAGCGAATGAAAATAAGTGGACTTGTTTTCGTGTCGAACGATCTCTCACTTCAGGTACCATTCGAATAGTAAGAATGACAGCATTAAGTCTTCGAAAAAGATCCATTATATATGCTTTCCACGACAGTTTACTATCAGAACACCTAGAAATTCGAACTGTTCAGTTTTTTCTTTGACATTCTGCTGAATACTCCTCATCCGGAGACTCAGACGGGAAATATTTTATTTTTGAAACATTGTACTCATAAGGATGCCATCATGATTAAGCCATACGGTAGAGTTGCATGCTGTCAGGAAAAAATTAACAGCTGTAAGTTTCCCTTTCTTTGAACCATTGGCAGTACTAGCGCAGCAAGGCAATGTTAGCTTGTGTGTGTATGATCCATCGTTTCCCTGGCAGTTCCTGAAAAAGGAGCCATGGGTTAGTCTCACCTCTCAACAGATACGCATCCGTTGTGGTTGCGACTACGGTACGGCTATGTTATCGATGAGGCACGCAGGCCACCTCACCTCGGCGCGGTCCATGATAAATGGTGAACGTTTAATAGTGCTCACAATAGTTGGAAGAGAAACCAAACACAATAGACGTGCTGTTGGTACTAATAAGCTGTATATCCCGAGATAGTGATATTCTAGAAGATTAACCGTGAGAATTTCAGTAAAAAGTTGCTCGGTCTCTTCAAGTACTTTTTATAGAATCCAGTCTTAAAATGGGACCCCATTTTTGGATTATTTGGTCAAAACCTTCGGAGACAATTACTTTTTGGAGAATAAACATTTTTCATTTAAAATGGAATTATTGAGAAAAACCTGAGGATGTGAACTGAATGACCATGTCTAGGATAAATTTTGACAATTTCACATGGAGGTCTGAAAAGACATCAGCTAATTTCCACTTTCATAACACATGATCAAATAATGATTAACGCACATTAGTGCATTGCAGAACACAAAGTTCGGAAATTTAATGTACGTGATTTCGTATTGTTTTCGGAACGCAGCCATTGTACCCAGACGACCTTGAAAATGAAATTTAGCAAAGTGCGCTGTAGTCGGTCCTTCAGCATGACAGCCAGATCACACACGAGCACAGCGGCAGCTGTATCACTCGGACGCCTGGGGTTCACTGCTGCTATCTTCATAAGCTCCCGACTTCGCCCCGTCAGACTTTAATTAGTTTACAAACTTAAAGAACGCCTCCGAGGACTTCACTTTCATAGTAATCAAGCTGTGCAAGCAGAGATGAGGTCGTGGGTCCGACAAAGTCAAATATGCTACAGTTAAAGAATCAACAAATTGGCAAGTTCTTGGGGGAAGGGTGTTCGTCGCCAGGGTGACTATGTTGAAAAATATACACACATGAAGAATAAATATCTAGAACGTCAATATCGTTAGTTTTATTTAAAAAGCTTTCAGAGTTTTCTCATAAAATTGGAAAAGGCAACTTTTCATCACGTCCACGTGCTGTTCGTGTGAAAAACTATGGAAGTATCTCCATTGAAATTGAAACACAACAAATCACATGAAAGTAGGCGATCAACACATTGTTAGTTATAATCAACAATTGAGATGCATGACAGAGGGCAATTTTCATTTTCAATATATGACAGCGTTCTGTTAACAAAGGAGCACGAGAAGCAGTACGTCATCTTGCTCTGGGTTCAACGAAGTGTAAACAGAAAACCATTTTCTCAGCGCTACAAGCTAATTTTTCACTAATTTAGAAGCTGAACAGGCTATAAGCAAGTGTATAAATAGAGCAATTTGATTCAGAGAACATATATATGCGTATATTCTTCTTGAAGTTGTTAAAGAACAAAGCAGTAACCTAGGCAAACTTCCTACGAATAAATCAGTTACGAGAAACCGTATTTGAGTGGCTTCACACTGGACTTCAGGCAGTTTGTTGGATATCGAACAAGTCATATGGCGTATGGGCTTATTCCTGTGTAGTCTCTGGAGCGATTAGTCGAACACTCAGTGTATTGCAGAATACAAAGTTAGTAAATTTCATGTACGTGATTTCGTATTGTTTTCAAAACTCAGCCATTCTACTCACACGACCTTGAAAATGAAATTTAGCAAAGTGCGCTGTTGTCGGTTGCGTACGTTCGGTGAGCAGATGTTACTTGCAGATATTGTCAACGTAGTTCGTGTTTATGACCCCATGATAATACTCGTAGAATATTTCGTAGTGAAAAATTGTCACTCAATCGGGGAGCCATGTGACACAGAAAAGCTGAGGACTTCAGTCTGTGCCTTTAGGACGACGAATTATATACAATGAAATTTGAAATCAGGTGCCTGCACTATGTAGTGTCCTCTCAAGTCTTCGTTTCTGTTGTGAAAAATACAAAATAATACCTTAACATCTCCGAAATACGTAATTGAAAGGACATTGTCTTAATACCCATAATGGGTGTAAATCATATTGCATTAAAAAGTTGCAGCTACTCCCCACATTAAAACGAAAAATTATAATCTTGAAGAATTACAGTCCTTGGATTTTTGGGGCGTCAGCTCACTGCATCGACAAACGCGCATTCTGTGGATATCGTAGCGAAACATGCATTGTTCGAAGTGTGGGAGGCATTTTGGGTAGTATATGGAAGTCTGCCAAGTAATGATCATTGCAATGAAGTTACTGGATGTAAACGTAAACACGCTGTCTGGAGATATTTTAGTGACGTTCCGGTAGAATGACGGCGATCTGCCTATACTCCGGGAATTCTACCTCTACTGTTCCGGCAAGGAACTGACGAACTGTAGTGCTTTAGTGGAGATTAAAATACTAGATTCTTATCAGAAATTTAGGCAATTTGGAAAAACATTGTTGCCTTGGCGGCGGGTCGAAAGTAACTATCACGTGGTTTCACTGCCAAGTAACATAGCTCTATGAAACCAGGACCATACATAGAAAGAACAGCTGCAGTATAATACAGAAGCTAACAAAAAGTACGCAATGAGAACAACAGAAACGACACTTTTATACAAAGTCAAAAATTACACTGGTTCACCGCGATTTATTATCGTTTCCTCGACATTAAAAAAAAATTGACAGACTTTTTACTTCATTGGCCTTTGGCACGTGCCCATAAATCCAGCTAATTACAGGAAATGTTAAATTACAATTGGTTTTGCGATTCATGGTAGAAATTGTCGTGCCGTGGTACGAAGTAACAAGGGATTAAGAAACGACTGATTGGACACCAGATTTACAATCTCGAGTTTTGGAAAACGAGTAAACGAGATGAAAACGGAGCACAGTATACACACTGGTAGTATACTATAAAAATCCTACTGCTAACACAATACGAAATACGTTGCTTTCGGCACACATTTGGTATCTTCCCTATTCAGTCCATATTAACAGCTATATCGCTAAATGAACAATTTCTATGTCCTGTAAGAAAACATTGGTCTTAATAGTGTGTGTGAGATCTCCACTGAAGACAATGTGTGGTCTCACACGTGCTCCATTGCCGGCCTCTACTTTGGTAGGATGTTCCATTTTTCCACCATTGTTTCTGAAGACTGCTGGGTGGTCGATGGTGCATGTGGACGTGTTGTAGTACTTCTCCCCAACACATCCCAGACCTGTTCGATGGGATTTAAGTCAGAGGGACGTGCAGACTAGGCCATTCGTCGAATATCCCCTCCTTCCAAGAGCTGGCCCACCTACACTGTTCGATGCAGTCGTGCATTGTCATCCATGACAATGGAGTCTGGGTCGAATATACCCCTGAAAAGGCCCATGGGGAAGGAGTACAGTGCTAAAATGTTGACCGGTTAATGTACAGTGTTCACAGATTCTGAGGTCAGTACGCCCTTGCAACATCTTGCGTCCCCATACCACAACACCTGGTTCACCAAAACTCATGTTCGGCAGTGTTCCTGGGTGCATTACGTACCCTAGTATGGCGAGAGGTGGAAACATGTGGTGCTCCCTGGAACACTGCCAAGATCTTTCTCGTGGTCCAGATGTCACGGAGTGCGAAGGCAAAATGTTGCATGGGTGTACTGACCTCCAAATCTTTGAACACGGTACATTCACCGGTCAACGCTATTGTGGTATTGTACTCGTTCCCCATGTCTTTCCGACCTCGACTTTATTTTTATGGATAACAATGCGTGATTGCATTAAGCAATGTAGTTGGAGGACCTATTGGAACAAGGTGTTCGGCGAATGGACCTGCCTGCCTGTACCATCGACTTAATTCCCATCGAACACGCTACGAATGCGTTGAGACATACAGCACGACGTCCACATGCAGCAACGACCATCCAGAGGCAGGCGAAGGAATGGAACGCCCTACAAGAACTCGACCAACCTTGGCGCCAGCATGCGAGCACATCGCAGAGTATTCACTGCTGTCTCTGGTGATCACACACATTATTAACAACCATGTCCCGAGTTTCGTATGTCCACTGACCCATCATAGATTGCGGGGACTCCAGTGTAATTAAAGTTTTTGAATAAAACTGTCATTTCTGTTCATCTCATTGTTTCCTTTGTTGCTCTCTGTACTTCGCTGTGTAGCAGTTCTATTTACGATCAAAGTTCGAGTTACGTTATTTGGCAGTGACACAGCATTAGAAACGTACTTTTGTCCCTAAGCTTCGCACACAGGTGTATTTCTCCGTAAAACTTTCGCCAGTGGAGCAAATTACCGCTTTCCGTAGGTAGTCAGACGCCTATTAGTAAGGGTCTATTAGGATCGGATTTACCTGCCGTCACACACTTCATTCCTCGGTGATCTCCAGTTCTCACTGCTTGGCTATCTGCAGTGAACGGTCTGAACGTTGTCCTCATGAGCAGCGTCTGCGTCATACTTTCTTCACATATCTCACAACAAGGCAATGCCTTCGCAAATGTTGCAATGAGTTCCTTATCCACAGTAGGATTCATAGGCTTACGAATGCTACTGAACTAATCGGACGACGATGTTGGAGCAGGTAGCCAGAGCGACGGAGCGATTGTCTCAAGCTGAGCACTTTCGAGGAAAGATTGTACTCTTCAATAAGCGGCTTTCGCCTTCGATAACTGACAACTGCATTCAGTTGGACGTGACCTTTGCCAATACGACAGCTAACTGACGCTAACCCATTTGGATCCTAACATACTACAAAACCGGGACGTGGCTCGGTGGTTACAACCTTGGACTAGTTTGTGAGGATCGGTGTTCAATTTCCCAGCCAGCGATCAAGATTCATGTTTCTGTGGATCCCCTAAATCGCTCCAAGTAAATAATTGGATGTCAATGAACTTGTGCTATCTCTAAAGACCTCGTCATCAACGGAATGTAAAACCGTGATCTTCATTCATTGTTTTAGAGGTTATAGCTTCTTTCTCTCTTGCCAGCTGTTTAGTTCAGAACTGGACTGAACTTCGGAAGGTCAGTAATGTCGATATGCTGTAATTCGTTACCCTGGGTGTTCTCAGAAATTGTGTACTGCTGTATCAATTTCTTAAGCACACAGAGACTTGACATGATTTGGACGAATAAAATTGGGTGCGATGAATGGAAAAAGTTGTCCGTATGTCGCATCATAGCTGCAGAGAGCTGCCGAGTGACAGGTGGTCGCCTATCTTAGAGAAATGTACTGTCGTGAAGCAGCTTTTTATTCATTAGCTCCGTTCCAGAAACAGTTAACCAATTCACACCCGAACATAGAGCGAAAGCATCCCTGGAGCGTATATTTCGCAGTTTCACACACGAAAAGGACATCTGACCACTTCAAATTATAAGCCGGCACTGTGTGTGGGTCTTCATGTAAAGTTACGTAGCTTCCTGTCAACGAAAATAGCTCATTTTTTCCTCGTTCTCATATCGCCATGTCATTAGCAGGGAAGTGTCTTTTTCAACGTTGAAGCCACTTCCTTCCCATATTCAGAAACAAAACTTGCTTTCCATTGAACTAGGCAGTCTTCAGAACCTGTGTTCAAACTTGTGTAGGTCTCATCTTAATGTGTGGTGTTCAAATTTATAGGTTGTTAATCGTTGATAAATTATTAACTTACTAGCCACGTTTTGTTTAATATCCTTTTCTAGTTTCTCATGTTTTCTTTTTTTATTCACTTCGGAGATTATTGGGTTTAGTTAGCATTCACTAACAAACGAAGGAAGGAATAATAGACATAACATCTCTGCGAGAGTCGTTTGACAATGGTTTAGCTCAGGTGTAAGCTGCAGTGGCAACAAATTTAACGACGCCAGGATCTTAATGTGTTGGCATATATAATTTAAAACCTCATTCTTTGCAGATACCCATGTAAATAAGCACAACTCCGAGCTACTAGGTTTGTTCCTGCGTGTTTTCTGTGGGAATTTGTACGCCTATTAAATGTCATGAGTTTCCCTGCATTGAATTATGAATCCTATTTTAGCATTCGGGAAGACATTGAAATCAATATACAGGGTGTCTGGGTTAAACATAAATTAATATAAAATGTAATAACTTGAAGTAATGGAGATATTTATTGGCGGTATGTTTCTACAAGTATAGTAACTGAAAATGGTTTTCACACACCTAATACACATGGATGTGGTCACCATTGTATGTGTGACAACCACCTAATCTGCATTCCACTTCTCTCACTGTTTCGCAACATTGGAGCCGTAACACTCGCGATAGCTGCACGATGCGATGGCGCAGATCTGATAGATCACAAACATGCCTGGTAGACTTGATTCTTGATAAACCCTCACAGAAAAAAATGAAGTGGCATAATGTCTGGGCTTCTAAGGGGCAAAGCAATCGATGGAGTACCTCTCCTCGCGTCCTGTCCTCTGGCTGGATTTTGTGGCGAAGCTGCAGTCTTGCGTGCATATAGGCGCAATCTTTTGTGGGCGACACCGTGTACTGACGAGCTAACTGTAATTGTCTACTAGGTTTGATGGACTGACACTGCAAGGCTGTGCTGGAAGGACGTGTAGATTAATTCAACAGTAGTCTCTGGAACTGCTTGCTTGGCGTGGTGACCCGTCATTAAAACTAATCTTCCAGTTTCCTGAAGCAGATTGTTACGTAAGTGGGAAGATCGTCAGTTGAACAGTCCATACGCCGGAAACATTGTACCAGTGTAGCAGACTTCGGCTTCACGAGAGAACACACACAACATATCCTCGCTTGGAGTCCACATTCCTATTAATGCGCGTTTACGTGAACAAAGCAGTTACGCATATCCGCACGCAGTACCAACTGGCACAAGCAATCAGCAAACATTTGGAGTTACCATACTTGTAGACGCAAACGTCTATAAATATGTTACATAATGTAGGTTGAATCCAACCTGCAGGAAATTCTATCAGTTGGGAAAACGGATAGCGAAACCTAATGTAAATATATCTTAACGTGAACCTGTCGGTTCGAAACCTATTACCTTCTACTCTATGTAAGAGTCAACCTATATCTCTGTACACAGCCACGGGCTCAGAATGTCAGTTTTCGACAAAATAGCTTCTTTCAATTACGTTCAAAGGTATTAGACGTCATAATATGTTTAACCGGGACAGTTGTATCAGTTGCCTATATTTTACGATAACAATTCTTCAATGCACCACTATTTTCAAGCATCATATCCTCGTAGAAGGAAATAAAAAATATGGTATTTTACCTTGAAAACGATATAATCCAATATTAGGTATGGCGACGTTGATGAAGTGACTTTTCGAAGAAGACATGATATACCGTTGTAACAGTAAAATATCTCAGGTGGTTTAAAATTCGTTTTTTGGCGCGTACACCACAGAAGCTTTCACAAAAAAATCAGTACCGTATCTCTGCCCGAACAAAAAAGATCTGTGGCTGCCGACATAAACTGCCACGCATCTGCTCGGGACGCTTCATGAATCTGAAGTAATTTTATGACAACTGTAGGTACATCATTACTGCATTCTTAAAATCATTGTTTTATTTTAGACCAGGAAACTTTTTTAGACAACATACACGCTCAAAACATTTTTCTTATGTCGCACCAAGGTTTCTTCATTATACTTTGTTCTGCACTTGGCAGTGAAAAAGAGAATTTCCTTAAGTGATAATGCACGCACACAAACTAGCCCAGTTGAACATTTTCAGAGAATTCCGTGAGTTGTACTAAAAACGTTCACACGTAACTTATTCGTTAGGGATACCTGAAACTCTGATCAGTCGCAGCGACGTGCGTAAGCAGTGGCAACTTTTTTTTGGTCAAATACGTTTCCAGCAAGATTCTACCAGGATCAGTTGGACTTTTATCTACGAAAAAATATTGTTTATTGTATAAAACGTTTATATACGAAGCTTTGTTCGTTAAGTAGGCTCTGAGTAAGATTCGCTGTTGTGAGCGCAGTGGTTCTCCTGGCGCTGCGACTGATTCACTGTCAGGTGTACAGATTCTGAGCATGAAGTGTCTCGCCAAATTCAGCATACTCTTGCCATTTGGGAAAATGAGAGAAAATAGACGGTTCTCTCGATGCATTCGTTTTTTTGACGATCTGTATTTTTCCTGGCTATTATCAGTGAAATTTCCAACGAAAGACCTCCATGAATATCTTTCTAATGACTGCACGGCACGAAAAAAATGCATTTTATCCTCTATGGTGAAGCGAATCTCAAAACGTTGACTGTCGGAAGGAGCCTCGATTCCTGACTTCAGCTTCTTCTAAACTCTTCTAGTGATCAGCAGTCTATTAGTCTTCCATGCCATTTGCCTTAGTTCCTAATAACGTTTCGTCTTCCAGAACGCTTACCCAGAGGAATCTAAGAATCTCTTTAGATAGTTTGAAGTATTTTACAGCTGTTAAAGATTGTCGTCCGTATGAGTAAGGTAGTTTCTCTTATTTTAGGAAGAGGTGTTCTTCAGATATTTACTTAATAGGTCCCATGAAATGGCGAAACATGTACTGCGCCGTAATCAAGCAGCATCGCTCGGAAGCAGTCAATGTTTTAAAATATTGTTGTGTGAATAACAGAATCTACGTATCCGCCACAACGGATGATCTTTCTATTTGCCTCTTTGCTACACTGTTCTTGCTTGTTACGTCGTTAACATGGTTTGCCCTCCTTCCGCTTCACAAAATACTGATTCACGGAACGTAATGAAGGCTGTGTTCTGCTGCTGATTCTGCTATTGGCTTGTCTACCCTCATTTCCTGTTGCGCACTCTCTTGTTAATCATTTGGAAAACAACTGATCAAAAGTACCCAACTTGTCTGGGCCAGCAAGACGAAACAAATAGGTGAGTAGGAGTCTGGACATCAGAATATCAGTACAATGAACGGTGCTTAGACTCATGCACAAACTAAAGACTCTGAAACACAGAATTGTCTTGTTAAACCTGCTTTTTCCTCTACTCGCTAGATATTACTCTCTCCAGCGTAACACCATTCACACATCGTAAGAGACCGGAAAAACCTTTCCCGCTACAACTGTCGATGACGAATGTGTTGCAGATCTACTAGTGTCGCTGTACAAGCTTTCAGTTTACTTCTCGGAAGAAAACTGGATAAACTGAATTGATCTAAATCATTACTCGGAAAAATGTATGCATTTGTGAGATAATCTCTCTCAGCGAGGCTTGCTGTCGTACCTCAGCGTTGCCACTTGCTGACTGTTACGTGCTCTGTTTTCCAGTTTGCGTTGAGCGTTCAACAGTGCTGCCCTTTCCATACGCTGTAACGAGTTTTGCCTCAACTCCCTGCCGGAACACGAAAGCGGGGTATTTCACTAAAGGGTAGGTGAACGTGTTACTGTTCACAGAATAGACCGTTGAGCCAGAACATTGGCAACCTGCTTACTAGCCTGTTGGTCTACATCTACATCTACATCCGTACTCCGCAAGCCACCTGACGGTGTGTGGCGGAGGGTACCCTGAGTACCTCTATCGGTTCTCCCTTCTATTCCAGTCTCGTATTGTACGTGGAAAGAAGGATTGTCGGTATGCTTCTGTGTGGGCTCTAATCTCTCTGATTTTATCCTCATGGTCTCTTCGCGAGATATACGTAGGAGGGAGCAATATACTGCTTGACTCTTCGGTGAAGGTATGTTCTCGAAACTTCAACAAAAGCCCGTACCGAGCTACTGAGCGTCTCTCCTGCAGAGTCTTCCACTGGAGTTTATCTATCATCCCCGTAACGCTTTCGCAATTACTAAATGATCCTGTAATGAAGCGCGCTGCTCTCCGTTGGATCTTCTCTATCTCTTCTATCAACCCTACCTGGTGCGGATCCCACACTGCTGAGCAGTATTCAAGCATTGGGCGAACAAGCGTACTGTAACCTACTTCCTTTGTTGTCGGATTGCATTTCCTTAGGATTCTTCCAATGAATCTGTCTGGCATCTGCTTTACCGACGATCAACTTCATATGATCATTCCATTTTAAATCACTCCTAATGCGTACTCCCAGATAATTTATGGAATTAACTGCTTCCAGTTGCTGACCTGCTATTTTGTAGCTAAATGATAAGGGACCTATCTTTCTATGTATTCGCATCACATTACACTTCGCTACATTGAGATTCAATTGCCATTCCGTGCACCATGCGTCAATTCGCTGCAGATCCTCCTGCATTTCAGTACAATTTTCCATTGTTGCAACCTTTCGATACATCACAGCATCATCTGGGGACCGAACCGCACGATAACCCTGGGTTCGGTGTGGGCGGCGGAGGGGTGACGTGGACTGCGGTAGTCGTCGTGGGGTTGTTGACAACTGCGGCTGCGGCGGGGACGGAGCCTCTCCGTAGTTTCTAGGTTCCCGGTTAACATACAACAAATAATTAATTCGCTTTCAAAGATCTATGTTCTCCAAAGTATTACGTGTATAGATATGGATGATGCATGAATGTAACCGAAAACTTACACAGTTAGTTTTGCCCGTGTGTTGGCGTTGAGATGGCAGTGCTTTGGCAAAATGACAAAACGAGAATTATTTTTGTGTTGGAATATGAGAGAAGTTTTTCTGTTAAAACCGTGCAGCGTGCACGTAGAAGGAAGTTTCGAAAAGAACCTCAGTGTAAACAGAGCATTGTGCATTAGTATTGACTGTTCATGGACACATTAAATGTATTCGCAGTTGAGATTATTGGCAACCATTAGCTGTATAATGGAGTGAGTACAATAAAGATTAGTGCCGGGCCGGGACTCGAACGTGGATTTCCCGTTTATCGCGAGCTGTCGCCTGAGAATTTGGGTATCCGAGCACGATTCACGGCCTGACCCAAACTTCCACATGTCATCAACCATGTATCTACATCCATTATGTATATTCCTGTACAGGGAGGCGTTTTACTTGAAAGTCGCCTGCTCGGTGTCGGCGGATAAAAGCGATGTTGCAATGCCAGTGTTACTAAAAAATAATATGCAGAGTTCCTTCGGACGAGCATGCATGTCCGAAGGAGCTTTGCATGTTATTTTTGTATTACACGAGCTCTGCAATATCGTCTTAGGGACACACTCTCTGTAAAATGAAAAGTAACTGTCGACAAAGTGTCATATGCAGCAGTTGACGGGGTGCGGGAAAGTTCCATCCGCAGTCCAAAAACAAATCCACAGTCCGCGCAAGCCACGTATTTCGAATACTCAGGAAACGGTGTGGATGATTTTGCGATGGCGGTTACGTTTAAAGCCGTACGGTCTGCAACTTGTGCAAGAATAGAAACGAGATGATTGTGGCCGGCGCCTTAAATTTTGTATCATAATAAAGAAAGCACTTCAGGATGAAGGGGGCGGGGGCGTTAAGTCATTGCTTCTTCCAAATCCAAGGTGATAGACACAAACGTCAGTATGCCAGGCAAACAAAAATCAGATCGGCCTGAAGTGCACCCTACAGACAGTCCATATAGGTGTGCGCTGTATCTAAATACAGCGACGCGCTATCTAGAACTGAACGATGTTCTCTCAGTAATTAACCAAAACTTCTTTCAGTGGGATTCAAACAGTCTGCTTCCTACTGAGCACCACCCACGAGGGAACTTGATGCGAATTTATGGCGAGTCGTGGCTTTTCGTTTCAAATACGATATAATATTTACACGTAAATTTATCCATCTTATAGAGAACGGAATGAATGTTTACACGAAATCTGTCGTGCTGCAGTCACCCATATTTCGTTTGACACTGTTCTTGTAGCGTGCTACCATCAGGTGAGCATCTACTGGGTCATTTTTAAATTTACATCGAAGCTATAATTGATAGACGAACGCCAGAAACTCATCTTGGCAGGTAATGGTAGTACTGGTAATAACTCATGACCGAAACAGAAAAGTACGATTATTACAAGGTTTTATAATGTTGAAGAGTGGCCGTTACAGCCAGCTAACGTCTACGTTGCAGGAAACCTCACGTAGAAGCAAGAAATAGCGATATTTTTCGTTTAAATTTTTAGAAAGTTCGTAAGGCAGTAGCAATATTTCTTCTGACAACTCATAACCGGAGTATTTTGCGGGTAATGTATTGTTATCCATTCAAGTACAGCGCAATTTAGTTTTGTAAGCGAAGCGCAGCCCGGAAATTTTATAGTCTGCATTTCAAAAAATGTTACACTTTTTGTACGGCAATCCAATAATTACTATTATCATTATAGCTGTAGGAAAATATTATTATTATTATTATTATTATTATTATTATTATTATTATTATTATTATTACAAATCACGAAGAAATACGGAAATAATATTGCAGATTGTTTAGGAAATCTAGAACATGGGCATTAAAATAAGCTCTGTACCTGCACGAATCAAATGAGTGGGCAGATAATTTGATTTTCGTTCTAAGTGATTATGGAACAAATTAAAAATTCATATTTAATACTACTGTAAACATGCAGTATCGTATTACATAGCAATGAACGCTAATGCTCAGAAAACATACCTCTAAATTCGAATGCAAACAAATGTTGACACTGCAGATCACAGCACTATAGTTTGGGGAATTTATCAAGCTGTAACAGTGCAGGGTCTTTTCGGTGGATGAGAGATTGTACTGAGACTTCATTGGCGTGCGATTGAAGTAAATTCAGACATTCTGGACAATACGTCCGTTTTTTCTGAAAATAAGAAACGCTGCTTCGAGCTGACTGCAGGATGGAGACTTCTACTTTAGTGCAAGCGAATAAGAAGTTACGGTTTATTTTTAAAACAATTGATGCTAATGCACTTAGTGAAATAAGGGGAGACATTTTTCCCCCGAACTCTATTTTCGACATTGCATTGTTTTTCAGACATCTCAAGAAGTGTTGCTCATGTTGCACAATCATGTTTAAAATGGATATGGCCCAAGTATAAAGATGTTAGAATGGAAACATCTGCAGACTTGATGGTGAATCTGGAAGAGTTACTCTGTGAAATAATAACACTCTTGTTCAGCCAATTGTTTTCTGCAATTTTTGGGTGTTACCAAGACAGGACATTGAAAGAGATACCTCTAAGATCAGAATTACAGTACTGAGCAAACTTTATAAACGATCTGAAGTTAAAGGGAACGTGCAATAAAAGAAATGCAAAACTATGACGGTTGGAACATTCACATTTTTTTCGAAGATAATGATAAAAGTGAGAAAACATGTAGTATTGTACGGGAAAATTTAAGTATACCAAAGCTATTGCTTAGTGCGTATTTCATCCTCCCCAATCAGCGGGCCTATTCTTTATTTAACATGACTGCCATTTCCTCTCACGGTTAAATTCAGCTTAATTTTCAAAGTTCACGTACCCGTTTAGGATGGGGTGCACGAATCTGTGCAAAACTCCTAAGTGCGTGGGAACCACGCAGAAGAGCAAACGTAATATTGACATTTTCAATACCTTCAGAGAAGTGAAGACGATATCAGAGTTTTTGGAAAAGACAACGACTAGGGAGAAGTGATTCATGTATCACTAAATTTATTTTATCCTCAGTCACAATCTTAACCGATTCCGGCCGTGCATTGGCCATCTTCAGATTCTAGTTGTCATGGGCGGCATTCAGCGGTCGAAGATTTAGTATAACAAAACACCTGGCAAACGCTCTGTTCCCATATGTGTTTAATTTTACTATGGCCAAGATATAGCCGAAACCGAATATCATTGTTCTGTAATCTCTTTTTTATTGTAGAGAATAATAAACCAGATTAATACGGCGGAACACTACTTCCATTAGTTTATAAACGTAAGATTCCACGGTTCTAACTATGCTATAAAGTTTGAGTGAATATTCTGCTCCCGACATACGGACAGAATTTGTCACAGCTCAAGAATAGACAACAAACTTGCAAAAAGTTCATGGACTAAGAAACAGTCAGTAACTACTATAAGTCAGTCTTTTCATTTGTTGTACAATTGGCTTGAAACTCGCGTCCAATGTCGTTTCCAGCCTGCTTTTCCGCTCTTCTCGTTGGCTGAATATGAGCGACGCGAAGAAAAATGGGTACTGAACGGGAAGACACACAACAGAGGTGGTGTAATATAATTATATCCATGCTCTTATGCAACAAAGTGATCTTATTTACTGCGCAGTAAATAAGTTTTGAACGATTGTCATCTTCCAGTTCTCTATTTCAGTATCCTGTAAGCGGCTGTATTCACAAGTCGCTAAACAGCACGACTTAATTCTATTCTGTTAGCCAGCAGGCTTAATCATCAGGTGTTGGGTTCCAGTTGGACGCCAGATGTTAGAATATGATCAATACGTTCTAGAAACGTGAAGAAGTTAAACATGAATAAACATGTTGTGAAGATTTAAATTTAATAACAACCCACTAAGAATTTATGGAGTGTTGAAGTGTTATGCAGTTAAAATCATGTTTGTCAATTCTCAAGGATATGCATGCTATTCTCATAGTTCCATTTGTTTTTATAAAGTTCGAGTCATTGTTACGGTGTGAAAAATCAGTGAAAAATTCACTCGAATTTCTCTGTGGGAATCTTTTTAATATTGGCAGTAATGACGCTGTTGTCTGAATACATTGATAGTCAGTCTACAGCAATGACTATTTCCGACTAGTTGTAGCAAAGGGATATAACCAAGTAAAACCAGTAGACAACGGTTTGGTTTGTGTGTACCATCTACGGACGGAATACTGCGATGCAAAAGCTTCAATAGCAATGAAATGCGTGAATGTCGCGATTAATAAAGAGCATGTAAGGAGATACTATTAAACTAAAAAGGATTTACACTGATAGAAAGTAATTAATATATTGTAATGAAATACCGGGAATACATTTTTGTATGTAACTTATTTAAATGATCAACAAGGCAAGTTAAAGTAGACACATAAGCCATTGCAACTCTGAAATGCTGGTACATTAATAACCAGCGTAACCGCTACAATATTAAATGCAAGCATGAAAAAGTGCATACATTTATGTAGTACAGGTGCCGGATGTCAGTTTGTAGGATGGAGTTCCATGGCTGTTGCAATTGGTCGGTCAGTACAGGAGCGGTTAAAGCTCGCTGCAGATGACGCTGAAGTTGTCATCCAACGATGTCCCATACGTGCTCGATTGGAGACAGTTATGGTGATAGAGCAGGCCAAGGCTACATGTTGACACTCTGCAGAGCATATTGGATTACAACAACGGTAGTATGTTGGTGAGCGTTATCCTGTTGGAAAATACCCCATGAAATGCTCTTCATGAATGGCAGCACAACAGGTCGAATCTCCACTTCATCAAAATACACGGCAGACAACCACCCTTCCCTCCAGTGAGCTCTCGCTTGACACTACTGAAGTCACAAATGGCGGTGGCTTCGCGTCAGTGGAATGTACGCCGAAGGTCGTCTGGCTCGGAGCTGTCTGTGAAATAACGATTCTGTACCGTTTTTTAGTGTCACTGTGGTGCCAACTGATGCTCGAATTGCTGCTGCAGACGCAATGCGAGCCATATGACGAACACGGTGGTCTTACCTCTCGGTAGCACCACGTGAGCATCCGGAGCCTAGTGTTCAAACGACCGTAAGGTCTCCTGACCCCCGCTGCCAGCAATAATGAACGGTGGCCGCATTCCTGCCGTGTCTACCTGTAATATCGCGGAAGGAACGTCCAGATTCTCGTAGCCCAATTATACAACGTCGTTGACTTAGTGAGATGTTGATAATGTGCGTCTTTCTCACCTTAAAGGCATTTGACTCACCTCATCCACTTTCAAAGTATCTAACGCTCACGACCGTTACAGCATGTATTTGAAGACAACCTAATATGCATGCTCAGTGGCGCTACTGGCGCGAAATCTGAATATACATCTTTCACACGTAAAAGTACGCCTACCAACTTTCGCGTGTCTCAACACCTCGTTGGTATTAAGATATTTTACCGTCACTGTATTAATACGAGATAAAATGTCTTAGCAAAAAAGTAATTGCTTTAGTGAAAATAGCCACCCTAATAGGCATTCTCTGGAAAGATTAAAGTTAAAAATCAAGAGGAGGCGTGTTCAAACTGTCTTCATTTCATCTGAACTAATTCCATTATAGTATTCGTCACGTATTTACCTCTGCCATAAGAATGCTGAGAAGGAAAGAAGTTGCAGCGTATAAGTGAAAGGCCAAATTTGCAGCTTCGCCAGCGTACTGAGACGGAATTTTCAGAACTTTCTCTTTCTGTACCTATCTCAGCGACCGTTTGGTGATCGTTCGTAGCTACAACGATGAGTGACTTTTTAATCTGCTGATACTGTGGATCATTTTTGTCAGTGCGGAGGCCAAGCAACGTGATTCCTTGGTGGCTCGCCGCGGCAGGCACACGAGCAGCGGAGCAGAGCGGAATGCTTTCGCTTGTGCCCCTACACTGCGAACGTCTCACTTCCACCTGTAAACTCTCACTTGCGTTACGGAAAATACTGGCCGTTCCAGTTAAATCGTTAATAAATGCGTCGATAGTAGGACCTTACCCGTTTCTTGATGAGAACTAGAACAAAAAATTGTTTGGGCAAATCTTTAAGAAAAGCGAATAAATGCAAGATATTCTCTCTCGAAACATCAGTGTGTAAACGTCACAAAGTTTCGTGATTTCAGTGAAGACTTCTCCAAAATTCCTGATGCTCGAGGTATCATACTTCCAATTAAAGGCTGTGAAAGATATGCGCTAGGTGTTGAGATTGCTCTTGCAATTCTGTGAGGCAAATCTGAGGCGAAGGCGAAGTGAACCGTTCACTGCTCCCTCTTGGGTGCCATACGTACATACACGAACTCTGTGTACATGTTTAGACTCATTACTGTTTCCCTGTATCTCATTAATATAAGTTCCTTACTGCCTTGTTTCGCATTAGCTTAGTGGAAGTCGATGGGTGTAACTGTTAAGGCTTTCTCAAATCTGCAGCAATGCTTCGCTGTAGCGTGCTGCTGCGAGCTGTTTTCGGCCTTTTATTTTTTCGGGGAGGGGGGGGGGGGGGGGGGTTGGTGCGGAGTTAGCTCCAGGAAATGTCAAAATGTCAGAATTGCGCTAATGCTGGTTGCGATTCTCCTTGCTACAGCATTATATGGTTCACATGGGCGACCGCACACAAGAATAATTCACACTATTTGATTCTGAGCCTGAAAGAAAAAACAAGCAGGGCAAGTAAACTCCCTAGAGATAAAAAAAAAACCAACGTGCCTGCAGTGTTCACAGGAAAACAGACGCAATACTACACCAGTCATCAGATCACACAGTCGTAAAAACAGGTGTATCTTCAACACATGGTCAACACAGGTGACTGCGCTGGACATAGTGTTGAATCTTAGCGCGGCAGACCAGGCCACAGCGTCAGGTGTAGAGCTTTGCTGTAGCCGTCGGCGGCCTTGTGGAAGTCAGTGTGTTTAAATACAGGGCCACTAGAAAAACACAACTACAATAAGGAACTAGATATAATAAATCAATCAGTAAAAAAAACAGTGGATACAAATAACCTCTGACTCCAAAATTATATAATAAACTCGAGAAAAACACGTCAGCAACTAAAATAAAACACGTACACGCACACGCACACTACAAAATACTGTCCCATCTCGCAGCATTAAAACGAAGTACGCGAGGTATAAGCGGGTCTAAACAATATGTACATATGTATATACTATCTCCAGTATCAAGGAGGTACAATGTTCTAAAAATAGAGCATCTATGTGTGAAGGAAAATTGAGAATGAAGTAAGAAGGAAATAATCGTGAGTAGTAATTGCAATTCCTGTTTTGAATAGGAGTGACGAACAACATGAGAACTGTTCACGAACTTCAGAAAGAGATTGTCAATAAAACCAAATCGTTACAGTGACCACATCTTGCGAAAGAAAGCGAAACGCTTATGGTTTTAGACATTTTTACAGCCGAAAAGAACAGTGTGTAACCTGTATTACTTACACAACTAAAATTTACTGGCTACGTAACCGGCAACTAAGGTTGGAAACTATCTAGTGTTCGATAACTGGACTTTTTAACGGCAACGAATTTCCAGCTTAAGAGTTCGAACCGCCTAGTATGGATCAAAACATCTCATTTAGTCTGGCAACCTCCCTGTTACTGCACACACAATGCCTAGCGTCGCGTGTCGCAGGATCAAGATGGAACTCCACCACTAATACAGAGAGAACTGTTCGTATAGCGCAGCCACAACTGTATAAATCCATTTTATAGAGTGAAGAAGCCGCACAACAGTTGCTTAATTTAGTCTCCTACTGGGTACACAACCCTTTTCGGAACACGTAAGTACCATCATCTGGTGTAAATATGAGGTCTTCCTCACCCGAAAGTTGTCATGGAACCGAAGATTCCGTGTTAGGATAAAAGGGACATAAATTCCATAACACCTGTAATTACTGATCATATATTTTTCTTGTTTTTTGTCCCCGGTCGGAAGCACGGGGGAACGGTTTTTAGGAAACTGGTCCTTTCAATCCATTTGGTATGTAACCTCAGATAACACACATGGAACTCGAGTGTCAGGAAACGGGTTGTATACACAATAAAATACAGTGTAGTAAGCAACTGTTACGCGGTTTCTTCACTTTACAAAAATAGTATTACAAAAATTAAATTGAAACCTTCATACATAGTCGGCATTTAACCACTGCCGTTAATCCGCTCTACGGGCAGGCTAAATTAATGGCTGTCTTAGCTGCTTTAAATGTGAGATCTCCCACCCCCATCCACAGTGTCGGCCTATGCTGATTGCAGAACATTATCTACCAATTAAAAACCTAGTGCACAATATATTCAAAATTCTCCCTCGGCTGTGGAATGCGCATTCTCCAGAAACTTCCATAGGTAACTGCGTGTTGAATAGGACTTCAGAATCCGAAACCTCGTCCTTACTCTCACCGGCTGAGCTATCGTGGCCCGTCTCACAACCCACCTTCTGCCAGCTTCTCTGTCCTGCTTTCAGAACTTCACAGGAACCTTGCTGGATCAGTACTCCTGAAATAAATGTCGCAGTGAATTCGTTTATGCCGTCGGCACACGGACCGTGCTGTCGAAACGTCATCGTTGAGCGTGTCGGGTTTGCGTTCTGTTCAATATTCAGAAACGATGCGACTCGCGCATACGGTACATGGGCTCCAACGTGGTATACGCGATCGCAGTGCATTCCAGCGGCAGTTGCCGGCTGTATCTGGCTCGTGAACACACTGTCCGTTCACGAAATGGACGGGCGTAAAATTCCTATATTAAACATATTAAAACGGACTTTACTGCATTGTCCATACGCTAGTCGTTTTCTGTCTGCAGTATACATAAGTAAAAACTTAAATATCCGTGAAAACCTTACAAGGCAAAAAGGATACTACCATGGCTACTCAATAAGGACATCTGGTTATAAAAGTTCCTTTACAAATAATGATACAAATTTACAATAGTTCTCCACATGGGAGAATTATCATCATCCTCACTCTTTAGTAAGGTCATTCTTAGGTGATTACTGTTCCTACTCAGTAGCAGGATCCCTACATGCGAATTACAAAACTTACAAGAAAAAACGGTAAAATACAGTATCTTACAACAAGTAGTGCTAGGTGCCCTGTATAATAAGTCAATCGAACACTCACACCCCTAAAAAGAGCGCCGTTATATTTACATAACATAGAATATCATAGTATATACTTAGATTAAATTAATAATGAACTATCAGAACCTATTAAAAAAGCGAAGGTTAGAAGAAAAAATTTCAGGTTTGTTGGGATGCGAACCACACACACTTTCAAGTTTCACAGTGAAATTGGGACGCTGCTCATCGCGCTATCGCCACCTCGCTTGTTCAGAGACCAGATTTAGCTTGTCACCGTATCCCGAAAGTTTTCATTGTAGGTATATTACTAGCTGAAATTGAATTATAACAAATTGTACCAAGAACAATGTGTTCTTAATGGATCCTCTATGTGCTGTTGATTTCAAGTGGCCTACGCTCACAATACGTAAGTTACATACATTCTTTTACCGCGAATAAGACTTTATTACAACGAATCATACAATGAACCGAGTGGTTTCAAGAGCTCCCCAACTTATGTTCAGAAACGGCGTATATACATATGGGCTTTAACTGAAAGCCAATGTGGCGCCTCACAAGGGAGAGGGCGTGCATGTGATGTAGGTGGAGTTCGGCCATCTCATTGGTCAACTTTCAGCCGCATGTTCATCATATCTGACATGATAGATACTGCTCTGCACGTTCGGAAAGACTTCCCAACATGCTATTTCACACTGTGGCGTCAGAAACTCGGCACACTCAACGTTCAGATGAACGGTCCGTGTGCCAATGGCCTTATCCACAGCCCAGGGGTTTGCTTGAATGGCAAGAGTCCCTGACGGAAATGAAGATTTGAGGGTATTTCCTGAGTCCCGCCTGGATAGCAGCGTTTGCGAAAAACAAAATTCCTATTTTAAGTTCCCATCTCCACAGCTCCAATCTGCCAGGAATTTTTCTTCAGAGTTGAAGCCCCCCACGCTCACACCGGTGTGATGGCCAACTCAAAAGGTCTACTGCCATCTCTACATAAGGTGTCACAGGGTGTGGGTACTGCGATGTTTCCGTACGTCTGGTTAAGGTCAACCACTAATACTCGCTCATCTGGAGATAGATTGGGTCGAAGTCGAACGAAGGGTAACGGTTTGAAGGGCAGAGGAAAAAATGTACCGATGCGAGAGCCAAGGGAAAAAACCTCTGCGATAGTTAGGTCGGGTGGTAAGAGCAGTAGCGGATGTCTTGCTGCCTGCGATAGGTCGTGCAAGGGTAGTCTTTGATAGTAGTAGCTATCGTGCACGTCGATACCTTGAAGTTGTGCTGTGCTGTTGCTCGGTGGCTGCCGCTGGGTGTCGGTGTTGAACTCTCGATCAGCGTCAGCAACCTGCACCAGTTACGTTTATCATCGTTTTTGTGTCCAATAGGTCATATATCGGATGCACTGTGTAGGGTGATGTTGGCGAATTGCTTGAGCGTCAGCGGGCGAGCTGGTCGGTTTCCCTGCTGTGGCCTGTTGGTCGGCTGTGATAGCAGCTGGTAGTTTCCAGTCAGTCTTGCTGATGTGCAGGAGCTTGCCGACGTTCGCCGCTTGTTGGTGTTAGCTTGCCAAAGGTGGCTATGCCCTAGCCAGTAAGGTCTTGCAAAACACTGACACATACACCGCGCCTGCCAATAAAGAGAATCACCCAGAAGAGGCACAGGGAATTAAATTATGATGCTTTTGCAGTGATAAACAGTCAAATTTTAAAGACTTGGTAATGTGAGTCAATCTGTCAGTAGGACATTCCACTCCGTCTGGCGTATATGTATGCGTAGATTCGTTTGGGAAGGGTGTCATACAGCCGCTGAATACTCGGCTCAGACAATCCGGCCGATGACTGTTGTAAGTGGTCTTAGATAGCATGGATATTGGCACTGGGACAGAGTTGAACTGCGAGCTAGTATCACACAACGATATGTTGGGGACAGATATGGGGAGCGTACTGGCCGTGGGAGTACCTGAGCATCACGCACAGTTAGTAGATAGTGGCATGTGTGGACGAGCATTGTGCTGTTGAAAATTGGACGATACTGTCGCATGTGAGGAAACAATGGACGTAGGATGTCCGTGACCTACCGTTGTGCCATCAGTTACGTCGCCACCAGCTGTAACCTGAAGTTACACGGGATGGTGCGCCACACCATAACACCAGGAGTAATACCGCTATGCCTCTTGGAAATACAGGAAGAAAGGGAACTGTCCCCAGGTAGCCGCCATACTCGCCGGCTATGGTTTTCCATGGTACTGTAGAACCATGATCCATGAACACAACGCGCCGCCATTCATCAGCAGTCCACTCCAACCACAGTCGTTTCTTATCGAGTTGACGGCAGCCTATGCATTGCGCACTCATCAGTGAATAGAACGTGATGCCAATCCTGAGCGGTCCATTTGGCATGTTGGGCCCATCTGTACCGCGGTGCATGGTGCTGTGGTTGCAAAGAGGGACCTCGCCATGGACGTCGGGAGTGAAGTTGCGCATCATGAAGCGACAAAAGCTTCAGAATAATGGCCATTCTGTGGCCGTCTCTAAGAGAGATGCAAGGAATGACACTCCTTTCTGATCCTTCGGCCTTCCCCTCCGTGGCCACCCCCTGGGAAGAGGGTCAAGCTCCCCGGCTTGGGTTGATACCTGTCCCCCAGTACCTGGTTTGTACCAAGATAGACTGTGAAAGTTTTCCCTCGACGAAGCCTTTCTTTCTCGTGGAGACAATTGAAGATCAGTATGGCGAAGTGGAATCCATGAGTAAAATGAGGTCTGGTTCTTTGCTCATAGACATCTTCTGCTGCCGAATCTGAGGCCCTGCGTGCTTGTGACAATCTTGGTGACATCCTAGTCTCTGCGGCACCCCACCAATCTTTGAACTCTGCACAAGGCGTCATTTTCCTCCGGGATCTTCTTCTCCAAACTGATCAGGAGCTCCGTACAAACCTCAAGCGACGAGGAGTCCAATTTATCCCTAGTGTACAGCGAGGCCCTAAAAACAGTCGCACCGATACAGGCACCTTTATCCTTGCCTTCGAGGGGATACCCACCCAGATAAGGTAAGGGTGATGGTGTATCGGTGTGATGTAAACCGATGAGATGATTTAGATGCTTACGGTTTGGACACACGTCGTCCTGCTGTACCAGTGATCCTCTCTACTGTGACTGATGGTGCCCCCTCCATGAGGGGAGTGCCTGTGCTCCGCCATTGTGCGTCAGTGGTAATGCACAGCATCCTCCACGCTCGCTCGCCAGCATGCCTGGTGTATGGGAAATAACGACGGATTCAAGGGTACTAGACCTTAGATTGACGTACGCACACCGACGCTTGTCGAAAGTATGACCGGCTCCATCCCATTCCTATAACTTCTACTCTCGCTTCAGTTACGTCCATTCCCCCTCCTGCGCCCTCCTCTTCTGAGCCCCACCCCATTCGCACCATGGTGGACTCCGGAAATTGCTGTGGCCATAAAAGACCGCCGCTCTTCAACTGCCATTCTCTTCAATGCATGAAGTGGCACTCTTCTACTGCTCTCCTTCTGGTCTTTAAACGATTCTGCGCCAGGGCCCGTTACGTAATCAAATTACATAAACTGGTTTCTTGGGAGCGATATATGGCTGTCATAGGACTGCACACCCCCTCTGCACAAGTCTGGGCGAAGCTCAGGCGAATTCTTGGCCATGGTCCTCCCACTGGCGTTACAGGAATTTCTGTGCATGGTGTTTTCCTTACCCATCCGGACTTCGTTGCAGAGCATTTCGCTCAACACTTTGGCCAAGCCACTGCATCGACTCAATATCTGCCCATGTTCCTCCTCCTGAAAGATCGCTCGGAACCGACTGCCTTTGTCTTTCGTTTCTCGATGCTTGGAGCCTTACAATGCCCCATTTAGCTAGTTGGAATTCACCAGCGCCCTCGCCCTTTCTCCTGACATGGCTCTTGGGCCGGATTAGATACATAACCAAATGCTCCAACACTTATCAGTGGCTGGCCACTGTTGTATACGGACCCTTTCCAGCTGTCTGGAGTGAGGGGGTATTTCCTACCCAGTGGCAGGAAAGCATTGTTATTCTGGTGTTGAAGCCTGGGAAACCACCTCATCAGTTGGATAGCTACCGTCCAATTAGCCTTACCAACATCTCCTGCATGCTTCTTGAAGGCCTGGTGAGTTGGCGGCTGTTCTGGATCCTTGAATTCTGCGACCTTTCGTCATCGACTCAGTGGTTTTCGCTGTGGCCGCTCTACTGTGGATAACTTCGTCCATCTGGAGTATGATATCTGGTCGGCATTTGCCCATTGGCAGCACCTCATTGCAGTCTTCTTTGACCTCCATAAAGCCTAAGACACCACCTGGTGCCACCACATCTTCATCACCTTTCACGAATGAGGCCTTCGTGGCGCTGTGTCAGTTTTATCCGTAACTTTCTTTCTTGTCGCTCTTTCCAGGTCGAAGTTGGCTCCCCTTTCAGCACTTCCCATCGACAAGAAAATGAGGTTCCACAGGGTTCTGTGCTGAACGTCCCTGTCTTTCTCGTTGCCATTAATGGACTGGTGGCGGCTGCTCGGTGGACAGTGTCCCTATGTTTGTATGCTGACGATTGTTGTATCTACGCCGCTTCCTTCGCAATGAGCGCTGCAGAACGCCGTCTACTGGGGCGATCTACCGGGCGCAGTCTTGGGCGCTCTCCTATGGCTTTGTTTTCGGTGGCCAAGTCGTGTGTCATGCATTTCTGCAGTTGCAGTACAGTCCATCCCCCATCTGGATCTGTTCCTCGATGGCCAATCCATCGAGGTGGTGGACACCTATCGATTCTTGGCTCTGGTCGTCGTTGGCCGGTTGACATGACTCCCTTATTTTCGCCATCTGAAGAGGACGTCCTGGTTACATCTCAAACCTCTTAGATATCTGCAAAACCACCTGGGATGCAGACTGCTCTATTCTCCTGCAATTGTACAAAACGCTGGTTCAGTCTCGTTTACGGGAGTCCTGTCTATGGTTCTGCGTAACCTTCGGCATTGCAGATACTAGACCCCGTCCACCATTGTGGTTTACGACTTGCAACTGTTGCCTTCCGGACTAGCCCCTGTGATTAGCCTTCTTGCAGAGGTGGGGATTCCACTGCTGCGAGTTTTGCGCCAACAGCAGCTGATATCTTATGCGCTCCGGATTCGCTGCACCCCAGAGCACTCTAATTTTGGTCTCCTTTATCCAGACACTAAGATCAACCTCCCGCGGCGGCGGCCACGATGTGGGCTTACCATGGCTGCCCGCATTCAGTCGCTCTTTTCTGATCTCTAACACTTCCTTTACCGCCTCTTTTCTCCGCATACGCACGTACCCCTCCATGGCGCATCTCCCGGCCACAGCTCTTCCTTGATCTCTCCATCAGTCCAAAGGATTCTGTCCCTCTGGAGGCCCTTGGCCACCAATTCTGTCTCCTCAGTTCATTCCAGGATTCTGAAGTGTTTTAAACTGGTTGCTGGTCACACTGGTTATGCGTACACTTCTGTGAGACACACTAAACTTCCTTCCTTGCCAGATGGCTGTAGTGTTTTTACTGCAGAATAGGTAGCAATCTTGCGCTCACTGGACCATATCTACTTCTGGTCAGGACTGTCCTCCACTATCTGTAGCAGACTCCTTGAGCAGTTTGCGAGCTATCGGTCAGTGCTGCTCTCGCCACCCGTTAGTCATAGCTATCCAACACTTCTTTTCTCTCCTTGATCGACGTGGATGCTCAGTGGTTTTCATTTGGACCCCAGGCAATGTTTTGATCCCTGGCAATGGACTTGCTGATCGACTGGCTAAATTGGCTACCAATGGGCCATCTCTTGCTATTGCCATTCCGGGAATAGACTTTCGCTCGGCATTACGTCGTCGGTTTTTAGGGCTTTGGAATGCAGAATGGCACACTCTTTCTTCGCCTAACAATCTCAGGGCGATAAAGGATTCTAAAACTATGTGGCGGTCCTCCTTACGGACCCCTCGTAAAGCCTCTGTCGTCCTTTGCCATACTTGGCTGACTCACGGTTATCTCCTCCGTCGTGAGGACACCCCCTCCCCCCCCCCCCCTGTCGTTCACTGTGGTTCTCCTCTTACTGGACTGTCCCGACTTAGCCGCTCTGCGACGGACTTCTATCTTTCCTGGCTCGCCACCCTTGGCGTTAGCTGATCTAGTTTTCGATGTCTTCGTGATGGGGTTTTTATCGCTTTATTGAAGGGTGGGACCTTCAACCTTATCGGGCGGTGGAGGGCTGCCCCCATTGGACTGGCTTTGACTGGGCTTGGTGGTTCACCCCGGCCCTCTGCCTTCCCACTCCTTTCTTCATGGGGTCTGTTTTGTCTTGTGTGTTATCTTGTCTACCTGTGCTGCTTCCTTCATGCCCCTGTCATCAATCACTTTCTTTTCCTCCTCTCTTCTCCCGCCTTCTTCCTTCCTCCTCTGTCAATTTGTAATTTTGTGGCATTTGTAGTTTCCTATTACAGTGTGAGGTTTTATCGGGTCCCTTCTCCAGTCCAACCAACCAGCCTGAGAGGTACAAGCATAAGGTGAAGGCATTTAGCAGTTTTCGGTGGCAACAACAGAATACCAAAATCTTGTCTTCATTTTGTAAAATTTAAAACTGAAAGAGAAATTTCTGAAGTGGCTCAACTAAAATCCACAACGCAGTAGATGAACACAAAAGGTCACGCGACAATAGTGTTGTTTAAAATGTTCAAAAACTTACATTTACCGATTGAAATCCTGATCATGGATGATATAAAAAAGTTTGTTCATAATATGCGTAGTGAGTACATTAACCATGCAGTTTTTTTTAATATTACATGGTACCTTGTTCAAATTATGTACTGTCAAAGGAACAATAGACAGTAGGAACCAACCGAATGAATCACTGAAGTTCTTAAGATACTGCCATATACGGGAGGATGGAGTTCGCTGTCCGGCCATCCTGATTCGGCTTTCCGCCGTTTCCTAGATCATTTCAGGCAAATGGCAGAATAGTTCATTTGGCAAGGTCACGGTCGACCACCTATCGTATCGTCATAAAAACATATACGGTGGATGTATGTTCGAGCTGTTTACTAGTATTTTCATTGTATTGCGATAAATCGCGCACCACAGCAAACTGGCCAGTGGATAAATAAATTGAAACTTCCTGGCAGATTAAAACTGTGTGTCCGACCGAGACTCGAACTCGGGACCTTTGCCTTTCGCGGGCAAGTGCTCTACCATCTGAGCTACCGAAGCACGACTCACGCCCGGTACTCACAGCTTTACTTCTGCCAGTATCCGTCTCCTACCTTCCAAACTTTACAGAAGCTCTCCTGCGAACCTTGCAGAACTAGCACTCCTGAAGGAAAGGATATTGCGGAGACATGGCTTAGCCACAGCCTGGGGGATGTTTCCAGAATGAGATTTTCACTCTGCAGCGGAGTGTGCGCTGATATGAAACTTCCTGGCAGATTAAAACTGTTTTAATCTGCCAGGAAGTTTCATATCAGCGCACACTCCGCTGCAGAGTGAAAATCTCATTCCGGATAAATAAATTGTTTACGTCTTGCTTGTGTTAAGAAAGTAATAAAACTATGGAATACGACAGAGATACGCTGCAACTCGTGTGTCCATAAATGACGATTACGAAATGTCATGAAATGTTTCACCTATTATGCACGGTCCAGTCACATTAATGTGACCACTTATGTTATGCGACAACGTTTAACAGCCACTCAGATCGCAGGCGGCAGCACTAGCAGTGGATGGTGAAGGGAGTCGGGGGGTGTGCTCCATCGGGTACTTGGCCGTTGGTGTGTACGTCGTGAAACGTCTGAAAGCAAACACCCTGCAACAATCGTCGGAAGGGTACAGGCCTGAGGAGGGAAAACGTTACGTTCTGGGGAATGGTTCTGTGGCTTTTCCTAGGCGAGCTCGTCATTATGGTAAGCACAATGGATCAACACAAGTATGCATCTTTCATTGGGGACCATATGCACACCTAATGCTGCTTGTTCTTGGCACGATGGCATCTACCAGCTGGACAATGCAACGTGCCACGCAGCTTGCAGTGTCCTGCGTGGTTCGAAGAGCACCAGAAAGAATTTACTGTATTCTCCTGGTCACCAAACTCTCCGGGCTTCAACACAATCGAGAATATGTGGGATCACCTCGATCGGTCTATGCACGCCATGGATCCTCAATCGAGAAACTTAGCGCAGCTGGCCACGGCACTAGTGTAGACCTGATTCCATATCCCTATCAGGACCTTCCTGAAACTCATTGACTCTCTGCACATCAGCGTAGGAAAATCTAATTATTCAGGCTTCTGACAGATGAACACGTTAATGTGACTGTACTGTATAGAATCTCGCAGCCATTTACAGCCGCTGAGTATACAGGGTGTTACAAAAAGGTACGGCCAGACATTCAGGAAACATTCCTCACACACAAATAAAGAAAAGATGTTATGTGGACATGTCCGGAAACGCTTACTTTCCATGTTAGAGCTCATTTTAGTTTCGTCAGTATGTACTGTACTTCCTCGATTCACCGCCAGTTGGCCCAATTGAAGGAAGGTAATCTTGAACATGCGCCTTTAGAAGTACGACACATGTGGTTCATGCACGATGGAACTCCTGCACATTTCAGTCGAAGTGTTCGTACGCTTCTCAACAACAGATTTGGTGACCGATGGATTGGTAGAGGCGGACCAATTCCATGACCTTCACGCTCTCCTGACCTCAACCCTCCTGACTTTCATTTATGGAGGCATTTGAAAGCTCTTGTCTACGCAACCCCGGTACCAAATGTAGAGACACTTCGTGCTCGTATTGTGGACGGATGTGATAGAACACACCATTCTCCAGGGCTGCATCAGCGCATCAGGATTTCCATGCGACGGAGGGTGGATGCATGTATCCTCGCTAACGGAGGACATTTTGAACATTTCCTGTAACAAAGTGAAGTCACGCTGGTAAGTTCTCTTGCTGTGTGTTTCCATTCCATGATTAATGTGATTTGAAGAGAGTAATAAAATGAGCTCTAACATGGAAAGTAAGCGTTTCAGGACACATGTCCACATCTTTTCTTTGTGTGTGAGGAATGTTTCCTGAAAGTTTGGACGTACGTTTTTGTAACACCCTGTATAGCTGATAGCGCATGGCTCACGTAGTTCGCTACATGAGATTAAATGCGCGCTAGAGACCCCTGTGCTAGCGTGGACGTACAGATCTTCAATGCTAAGGAGTAAATGAGGGTTGATTGGGTTCATGATCCACATCGGGCGAATACTGCGTGATAA
Organism: Schistocerca gregaria; assembly: GCF_023897955.1. Taxonomy (NCBI): domain Eukaryota; kingdom Metazoa; phylum Arthropoda; class Insecta; order Orthoptera; family Acrididae; genus Schistocerca; species Schistocerca gregaria. Next base: position 574,874,293 of record NC_064931.1, on the reverse strand, counting down.
ATTAGGCTACTATTTTCACCCAGTCGTGGGTCAAGAGCGGTGTCTGACGAAAAAATAATGTATCACTTGTTGTTCTTTCCACCATTAACAGTGTGTTCTATGTGCAAAAAGGCAGATGACATGTTCTAATTTAACGGCCAATACTCCTCAGTGTAAGCAAGTTATTCAGGTTAGAGCAAAGCAAAAGTGTACTACATCTCGTACGTAAATGCCTATTAAAATAATGGATAACTATTTCCTTTTGTACTGCGTTGTCTTTGATATGTATAGTATTGTATGTTGACCGGGGACCTAGAAACGACGAAGAGGCTCCGTCCCCGGCGCAGCCGCAGTGGTCCACAACCCCACGAAGACTACGGCAATCCACTTCACCCCTCCGCCGCCCCACACCGAACCCAGGGTTATTGTGTGGCTCGGCCCCCGGTGGACCCCACAGGGAACGTCCCACACTAGAGGAGTGTAACCCCTATGTTTGTGTGGTCGCCTTTGATATGTACTCCACACAATATTTAGAGAGCTGGTTTCCTCATGCACGTGCCGCTCTTTGGACACGAAACAGCCAGTTGTGCCCCCTCCTGACATAGGAAAGTAACGAAGAGCAATGACTACGCGTAGAGAAACGGGCGAACATGATTCGGTTTCCCATTGCCTCCGTGATTTAGGTACTAATTACTGGCATTAAATCTGTCGAAGGAATTCGCTGACATCTACTTACTTCGCATGCCGTAGATACATTTCGGCACTGTCCTAAAATTTATCATACGCCATGATGATGATCGTAGGTTCCCAGCTCTGTTACAAATGTACGAAAGTGCAGTTCGAGGAGATTATGTGATGATATGAAATTTTGCTGGCCACTGGTTACATGGGCACAAGCTCTGTCCTTTGGACTGGGCAGACTCTGACATTAACGTATGACTTGCCAAGCTCAAAAGATTGAATGTGTTTTCCAGTAATAACGTATGTGACATTTTCTTGCTGTCTGTCGCTATCCAGTCTGCGCTCGTTGTGTCGTGTCACCATAGCTCCGGCTGAAATGCTGAAGACCTGCCGGTATGTTGTAAATACTGACTGTACGACTGTGTTCAGAGGTCTGCTAGTAAACCGCTAGAGTGGGTGATGAGCTCAGAAACAATTCTGTTCTGTAAAAATTGTTACACTATCTGATTAAAAGTATTAGGACACCCCCAAAACATATGTTTTTCATATTAAGGGCATTGTCCTGCTACCTACAGCCAAGAAATCCATGTCAGTCGTTACAAATCATGAGAGCAGAATGGGGCGCTCAGCGGAACTCACGTACTTCGAACGTGGTTACGTGATTGCGTGTCACTTGTCATACGTCTGTACGCGAAATTTCCACACTCCTAAACATCCCTAGGTCCACTGTTTCCAGTGTGATAGTGAAGTGGAAACGTGAAGGAACACGTACAGCATAAAAGCGTACACGCCGACCTTGTGTGTTGACTGGCAGAGACCGCCGACAATTCAAGAGGCTTGTAATGTGTAATAGGCAGATATCTACCCATGCCATCACACAGGAATTCCGAACTGCATCAGGATCCACTGCAAGTACTATGACAGTTAGGCGGGAGGTGAGAAAACTTGGATTTCATGGTCGAGCGGCTGCTCATAAGCCACACGTCACGCTTGTAAATGGCAAACGACGCCTCGCTTGGTGTAAGGAGCGTAAACATTGGACGATTGTAAAGTGGAAAAACGTTGTGTGGAATGACGAATCACGGCACACAATGTGGCGATCCGATGGCAGGGTGTCTGTATGGTGAATGGCCGGTGAACGTAATTTGCCGGTGTGTGTAGTGCCAACAGTAAAATTGGGAGGCGATGGTGTTACGGTGTGGTCGTGTTTTTCAGGGAAGGGACTTGCACTCCTTTCTTTACGTGGCACTATCACAGCACATGCATGCATTGATGTTTTAAGGACCTTCTTGCTTCCCACTGTTCAAGAGCAATTCGGGGATGGTGACTGCATCTTTCAACACGATGGAGCACCTGTTCATAATGCACGAACTGTGGGAAGTGGTTATACGACACTAACATCCCTGTAATGGATTGACCTGCACAGAGTCCTGACCTGAATCCTATAGAACACATTTGGGATGTTTTGGAACGCTGGCTTAGTGCCAGGCCTCACCGACCGACGTCCATACCTCTCCTCATTGCAGCACTCAGTGAAGAATGGACTGCCATTTCCCAAGAAACCTTCCAGCACCTGACTGAACTGCGAGAGTGGAAGCTGTCATCAAGGCTAGGGGTGGCCCAACACCATATTGAATTCCAGCATTACCGATGGAGGGTGCCAATAACTTGTAAGTCATTTTCAGCCAGGTGTCCGGATACTTTTGATCACATAGTTTATATTATAAAATAAAGAGATGTGTTTTTGGTGTGTTACCAGTTGACACGGAATGGATCAGAACGAAGTGGTGAGAAGAGTTGGAATGGTGAATTTTCAGATTAGGTACAGAGTGACTGTTCTTCATTCAGTGAGTGAGGTGATGGTGGGCATGATAGTGTCTTGGTGGATGAGTAAGTTTGTGACGAACCACGGTGCGCTGTGATAATTCTGAAAACACACACACACACACACACACACACACACACAATATACAGGAGGAAAGACAACGGTTTTCCATATGAGTATGCTCTGGTGGTCATTTCAATGTCTTTCAGCAATGGGTATAAAGTAAAAATATTACCCAAACATAAGTTACACACGTTATGTGCAAGTTCCACGGTAATTCAAAGTTGAGTTTTAATCCTAAGTACTTCAGCGGTGTCGCATCAGGAGCGGTCCCACCCGTCAATGGAAATGTGGAGGTCCTCTTCAGGTGGTGACATGACGGCGTTGTATTTATCAGAATTTATTTTAATTTTCCATATATTACACCATTGGGTTACGTACCACAGGCGTTCTAACGTGGTGTAATTGTGGTTGGGTGGCTGGAGTAGACTGCAATGTTGTCTGCAAATAAAGATTGCGTGTTGTTGCGCTTAGTGGTGTCTGTGTAGGATCTGCCCGGTAGCTACTTGCATCCTCGTTAACGAAGAATTTCATACTGCATAAGAAAGAAGTCAGAATTTCCGTAATGCGCGCAGGACGCTAGTTCTGGTGGAGCTTCTATGTACGTTACGGGACGACAGAAAGCTTTCTCTGTCTATGAAGGCAGCACCCATGCTGTGCTCATCTGACCTTGCCTTGCATATTTAGTGAACCACTAGGGTGGCCTGGGATATGGTGTCATGCCCAGCATGAAAACCACTCTGTTACAGGATGGTGATATTCTTCTGGTAAAGTAAGGTTTGGACTGGGTTAAGGGTCAAGTGTATTAGGACCTTTCCTTGAGAACGTAGCAGTGAGATAAGTCGATAGTTATGTGGGAACACGGGATTTTGGTTTGGAAATGATAACTTCGGCGATTTTTCAGTGCGATGGAAGCATGTCAGTTTGAGATAAGCATTACAAATAGACGTGAGATATTTCAGAGGGCGGGAGGTTTGAGTTGTAAAGATGGACTCACTTCTACAGACAGCCAAATGAAATAACACAGATTCAAAGACATCACTAGACCACAGTTAAGATTTTATGTACGTAGACCGTAGCGGCGAGTGAAAATTTGTACTGAGACCGGGAACTGAACTCAGATCTCCTGCCTACGAGGCAGGTGTGTTAGCCACCTTGGCGCAGCTGTTCACACAACTGCACAGATTACCCTGGCACGCCTCCCTCCCCGGTCTCAATTCTCCCTGCAGCTCCAGTCTTCTTTAAATTCCCCCTTACACACGAGCAATGCAATCCGTGCAGCTGTGCGAATCCCTGTGCCGAGGTGGCTTACTGGCAGACGCACCTGACTACTAAGGAGACTCGGGTTCAATTCCCGGCCTTAGCACAAATTTTCACTCGCGGATTGCGTGAGTATACACAAGATAGCCAAGGTACGCCCGAACATGTTAGATACATCCGTGACGAAACAAACAGGGAAATATACACACAAAAATACGGACTTCCACACTGAGGTGGTGCCTCATCTGAACAACGAGTAGGCGCAGTTCGATAATATAATCAAAGAATGCTGAAAACATTCATCGAGAAACCAGCCTGACGAACTCTGTGTACTTATCCGTACAAAGAGCAGCCCGAGGACAGGCTGGCAGACGTATCGCGGCCAGTGCACAGGAGAAGTGCAAACAGCTTAGGGCAAGAAATTAATTCACCTACCAGAGTACAGAAGAGCTCGCTGGGTGCAAACATTACAGGAAAGGCAAAACAATTCCCAGAAATTCTGGCGGATATTAAGTCACAAATAGCGATGCATCTAATCACTTAACCTTTAAAACTGTCTCCTACACGGCGCCCCTACGTAGGCGAATTCTCTGGAACTTAGTATCAAAGTACGAAATTTACGGTAAACTTCAGCAGCTTCCGCATCATTTAACTACATAGGGTAATAAGACGACACGATGTGAAATAGGAGGCGTGCGTGAAATACACTACTGGTCATTAAAATAGCTACACCAAGTAGAAATGCAGATGATAAACGGGTATTCATTGGACAAATGTATTTTACTAGAACTGACATGTGATTAAATTTTCACGCAGTTCGGGTGCATAGATCCTGAGAAATCAGTACCTACAACCATCACCTCTGGCCGTAATAACGGCCTTGATACGCCTGGGCATTGAGCAAATCAGAGCTTGGATGGCGTGTACAGGTACAGCTGCCCATGCAGCTTAAACACGATACCACAGATCATCAAGAGTAGTAACTGGCGTATTGTGACAAGCCAGTTGCTCTGCCACCATTGACCAGACGTTTTCAATTGGTGGGAGATCTGGAGAATGTGCTGACCAGGGCACCAGTCGAACATTTTCTGTATCCAGAAAGGCCCGTAAGGACCTGCAACATGCGGTCGTGCATTATCCCACTGAAATGTAGGGTTTCGCAGGGATCGAATGAAGGGTAGAGCCACGGGTCGTAACACATCTGAAATGTAACGTCCACGGTACAAACTGCCGTCAATGCGAACAAGAGGTGACCGAGACGTGTAACCAATGGCACCCCATACCATCACGCCGCGCGATACGCCAGTATGGCGATGACGAGTAGACGCTTCCAATGTGCGTTCACCGCGATGTCGCCGAACATGGATGCGACCATGATGATGCTGTAAACAAAACCTGGATTCGTCCTAAAAATGACGGTGTGCCATTCGTGCTCCCAGGTTCGTCGTTGAGTACACCATCGCAAGCGCTCCTGTCTGTGGTGATACAGCATCAAAGGTAACCGCAGCCACGGTCTCCGAGCTGATAGTCAATGCTGCTGCAAACGTCGTCGAACTGTTCGTGCAGATTGTTGTCTTACAAACGTCCCCATCTGTTGACTCAGGGGCCGAGACGTGGCTGCACGATCCGTTACAGTTACGCGGTTAAGATGCCTGTCATCTCGACTGCTAGTGATACGAGGCCGTTGGGATCCAGCACGGCGTTCCGTATTACCCTCCTGAACCCACCGATTCCATATTCTGCTAACAGTCATTGGGTCTTACCCAACGCGAGCAGCAATGTCGCGATACGATAAACCGCAATCGCGATAGGTTACAATCCGACCTTTATCAAACTCGGAAACGTGATGGTAGGCATTTCTCCTCCTTACACGAGGTATCACAACGACCTTTCACCAGGCAACACCGATCAACTGCTGTTTGTGTATGAGAAATCGGTTGGAAACTTTCCTGCAAGCACGATGTAAGTGTCGCCTTCGGCGCCAACCTTTTGTGAATGCTCTGAAAAGCTAATCAGTTGCATATCACAGCATCATCTTCCTGTCGGTTAAATTTCGCGTCTGTAGCACGTCGGCCGGCCGGGGTGGCCGAGCGTTTCTAGGTGCTACAGTCTGGAACTGCGCGACCGCTACGGTCGCAGGTTCGAATCCTGCCTCTGGCATGGATGTGTCTGATGTCCGTAGGTTAGTTAGATTTAAGTAGTTCTACGTTCTAGGCGACTGATGACCTCAGAAGTCCCATATTGCTCAGAGCCATTTGAACTATTTTTTTTGTAGCACGTCATCTTCGTGGTGTAGCAATTGTAATGGCCAGTAGTGTATATTGCAAGGAAGGCGAAGAGAAGACCGGTTTGTTGGAAGTGTTCTGTGAAAGGGTGGCAGATATGCAGAGGAATCGGCATATAAGACGTCTTATCAGCAATTAACGTACTGCTCCCGCGTGTAAAGTCCTTGTCAAGTAGTCATGACAGCAGTCTTAGAATTTAACTTAGGCTGCTGGGTATGACCGTAAAATGGTCAGCCAACGCGAAATTGTAGCAGAGATAGTCTGGGAACATAAGTTGGGAATCCTTGAAAGAAACGTGATCATCTATGGCGTGTAGAGATCATCAGAAGAGATTGAGGCATTCACCTATTTTTCTGTTCGCGGATGCATAAAAACAAAGTATATAACATTGATACAGAGTACTCCCCTCGAATTTACGACTGGAACATGCTTTCTCAAATAGGTCAGGATATTGGTTGATGTCCTTAACTACAGATACACAGTATCTTGACGGAGAGACTGATAACCTCGCTGTTTAGCCCCTTACGCTCTCCACCTTTCCACGAAATCTCCACTATACACGTTACAGCAGCAAGCGGATTACTGTATACTATGTACATAGAAAAAAAGTAGCGCTTCTACACCAGAAGCCGAATAGGCTACTGCACAATTCGAGCTTAAAACGTAAGTATCTTACTTTAAAAGAATCTGGCTCTTATCTCGTTGTAACAACATTCTTCCATTTGAATTAAAAGGCTCGTGGTACTTAAACAAGTACAAATGGTAGTTCCTGTAAGAAGTGTGCAACGTTGTGGACAAATGTCTACGTTTACATACATACTCCGCGAGGCATCATACTATACATGGCGGAGAGTAGCTTGCGGTTCTTCTAGCCATTCCCATTCCTCTTCTACTCGCAAATGGAGTGAGGGAGAAACTACTGTGTGTATGCCTCTGTACCATACCTAGTTTTTCTTGTCTTTTCGGTTCTTACGTGCAATATACATTGGTGGCAGCAGACTCATTGTGCAGGCAGTCGCAAATGCTGATTCTCCCATTTTCACAATAGCGTTTCGCGAAAAGAAAATTGTTTCTTCCATGGGTTCACATTGGCGTTCAGGATCGAAACATTTTCCTAATACTTGGTTGTTGATCGAACCGACTGCTAACAAATCTAGCAGCACGTCTCTGAATTGATTCAGAGTATTCAATTAATCAGACAAGGTGGGATCCCAAACACTCAAGTAGTACTAAAGAATGGTCACATAAGTGTTATGTACTTCAGAGACGAGCTTATCTTCATTGAAACTCTAACAATGAACGCAGTTAGACCATTCGCCTTTCCTACTACCGACCTACGGCTCGTTCCACTTCATATCGCAGAGGTTTTTAAACGAAGTGATTGTTGCGCAGCACACCGCTGACACTGTGTTCGAACGCTTTAAGGCTTATTTTTCCTACTCATCGGCATTAACTTAAATTTTACCACATTTAGAACAAGTTGCCATTCATAATTCCGTACGCTACGACAGTAGCAGACTGTCGTAGATTCCCGCTGATGCTGTCTGATCGTTTACATATATGGAGAACAAGGGTGGTTTCTGTCACTCGCGAGGGGCATTACTGGTGATATCCTTGTCTCTGAACACCCGCTGTCCAGGACGTCGTGCTCGGAGGTCTTCGAGCCACACTCATGCCTGATAATTTATGCTTCGTCCTTAGTTAAGTCTGCAGTACGGTACTGTTGCAAATACTGTCCAGAAATCTAGGAATACGGAGAAGCATGGTTCATAGTAGGTTTCCTTTTGCCGCGCTTCTGAGCGTCTCTTCCCCCCCCCCCCCCCCCCCCCCCCCCCCCGGGGCCCCTTTGCATCGCCAGAAACGTTGAAATGATTTTCCCAGTTCTGGCTACTAACAGTACGAAATCTCGTATTTACTGTATTCAGTTTTTTTTTTTTTTTTTTTTTTTTTGCATCGTATTAGTCTTATTTCACGGATCCCCCGGAGAGGCCTCTCTGGGATATGGAAAAAGCAAAGGATTTATAATCGAAAGATATAGGGCTACAGTGATTCATGATATCCTTCAGTTCATAAGAAGTTTCTTCTGAGTCCGTAACTGACAAATTTTTTTGTGTGGAAATAAGCTCCACAGATACTTTCACTTTTTTCTTTGGTCGCAACTAATTTCGGGTCCGGAGCGCCTTTCCCAGTCGGTAACTCTCGTTGAAATCAGCCAAGCTATCGTGCTGCAGCTTGGAATCTTCACTGCCAACCCCTGCGTCATGAAACACTATTGTAATATTCGTTATTGACAAAAATAACGTAAAACATCAATGGAGTACCAGTAATTCATCAATAGAATATTTACATTCAACCACACTAACCATAAGAAAATTGATTTGGCAGGTTGTTTGATACATGTGAAGTCACGTATCTCAAATCTTTCAGTACAAACGGTAAGACCTTGAAGTCTTGGCGAAGGTTTCTTATTTTATGAAAACCAATGTTCATTAACTTGCCTTAAAATTTGCACACTTTGAATGAAGACTGGAATGAATCCAAGCTCTGTGTACCAAGGACAAGTGATACTGCACAGACGGCGAATGTCGGCTCGTAGCGCCGTCTTGTGTGACGTGAAAGGTCGCTAGTATACAAGAGTTCAGCCAGCATTTCTGTTGAATGCTGTTATGATGGTGGTGCGTTATATGCAGTTGCGTCGTGTTACATTGTCTGCAAGTAGCAAATATTTCAGATCTTAGTGGACACACAAACGATGTTGCTGGTCTCCCGAGTTCCAAAATGTGTTGCTGTTGCTGCTGCTGCTGCTGCTGCTGCTGCTGCTGCTGCTTCTTCTGACTTTGGTCATCCTTCTGTTCGAGGCTTTACTCTGGTGACCGGAATCTAGGAGCCGGCATTGTTGAGATGCAGACCTGACAAACTACAAGATGTGGTTGTCACACCGTCCGATTCGACAAAAGATTTTAACTAGCACATACTGTGGGAAATCCAAATACGAACTCCTGCATGCGGGTGGCTACAGAGCATGAGGTACTTCTCATCCTCCTCCTCCACCATCACCACCATTCTACATGTGGCATATTTTAGCAGAATTCCCGGCGATACGAGATGAATGTGCAAACCTAACGGTGGGCACCACTGCCTGTTGGCTATCATGTTCGCCTGAGATGTTCAACTTGTTCGTCATGGGCCTCCAACAACCACAGTTGATACTTAATGAATTAGTACACAAACCGGGTGGAGAGAACATTTCCAAGATCACTTTGATTAATGGCCCCAACGCTTACAGGCTGTGATTGTAGTTAAGTGGCGAATTGACGCGTTGCTGAATTACGCAGGTCGAAGATAGATGTAATGTTTTGTAAGCATAATCAATGTTTCATATTCTCATGTTTCTAATGAGAGGTATAGAGTTGATTTATCACGTGTATTCTCCCCAGTGCTGCCGTTTCTAGAAACTTTCGGGTGCGTAACAGCACACGTAGCTTTTTCTGCTTTCTACTGTGTGAGAAAACAATGACACTAAAGTTAGGCGGGAGCAGTTTGATCAAAATACAGCGTGATTCAATATGAAAGAGAGAAAAAGGAAATATACCTGTGACTACAGTAAAAAAATAAAAATAGAGCGAAACGTTCTCTCACAATTTAGGTTGGCAACTGTGCAACAACGGAAAGTCACCGTTGTTCTTCGCTGACGTTATACTTGTCCAGTAACTCTATACTAAATTTTTCGAAAGACTTCACGCAGAAACAAAATTTAAAGGGACGACTACCATCTTTAATATAAAGCACACATTCAAAGGAAGTTGCTATTACGAGAATAAGTAAATAATTTATTTACCTCAGTAACTTCAGGTAATAGGCAAAACTGAGTTAGAAAGTGCAGTACAAAATAACCATATAATGTTACACACGAGAGTTATTCTGAAAGTAAGGTCCGACTGGTCGCTGAATTGAAACACTGGATATACTATGACGCTTCGCATAAATGCGTTGGGCAGTCTCTCCAGTACGCCCATCGATCGCATCACGTCGCTCATTTCTGTTCTGAGCGCACAGTGAGCACGTAAAGATGCCTAGAATATAGTGTCTCCCGCCAAGTGTGGATGGCTGCTGAGATATTTCGCCTAATTTTATGCAACCCCATGTAACGTAACTGTCGTGCATTTGCTTCATGAGAATTTCTCGACTGCACGCCGCAGGGGCAATGAGGACGACCGTGCAGTGTCTTCGGTGGGAAGTGTTCGATCATCCACTATAAAACCTGGACTTGGGCCCTGTGACGTTCATCCTGCTCACACGAACCACTGGCTGCGAAGACAACGTTCTCACACAGACAATGAGCTGCACACGATCCTAGAGAATTTGCAGAATACACAGGACAGGGTATTGGAAAGTTGGTACAGCGTTACAACAAATGTCTGAAGACGAAGCGGCGACTATGTAGAGAACTAGCTGGAAGGTGTAGCTACATGCAGCAAATAAAACCACCTTGATTTCCACTGCGTTTCTCAGTTCGGGACCGATCGGATTTCACTTAACGAATAACCCTCTTGTATTTTGAATACATAAAAACTTTTGTCCCTGAAAAGGCTAGCCGAATTAAAATACCTTCGAACTTAAGAAATCTTCTCGGGAGATCATCCGAGTAGTGATGTCTTCTTGCCGCAACGTTTAGATTCGTTTCGTACCCATCATCTTCAGGCTTTAAGATGATGGGTACGAAAAGAATCGAAACGTTGCAACAAGACATCACCATTAGGCTGGTCACTGACAAGACTTAATCATTGGAATACTTACAGAAAGCATGCAGTCACACGTTTTGTCACCCGTTACGTGTATTCGTATCATACTTTTTTTCTTAACACCCACAAACTATAAATATCAACATCGAATTTCCTTGTCAGACGGTTCAAGCTATTAGGACCTCTTACTTCTGGCGTACACCAAAGCTGTTTCGGCAGTCCTGTAAATGGAACAAAATATGTATGGTTTCTTACGTGTGCCGTAGCTTTTTCAAAATGTGGGAAGTACTGAATTAGAGGGGGAAAATTGTAAGAGCACTATAATGCTTGTTAACAATTTCCAGTGTAAAATAAAAACAAAAGTTTAAAATAACTATTTTCCCTTACTTCACCCTCTATATTCTATAGAGCGTATACAAGTAATTATTTTCAGCAAGTCAATGCCAAAATATGATTTGGTGAAACGTTAGGAGTGATTTGACTTAAAATGCAAATACTGACATCATACCTATACTATGCTGAAGAATAAGTGTGATCCACCGTGTCCACTACGGCTGAACAAAGTATAGTGTGAACTAAGAAAAGTGTAGGGTGGTGTTCCTAATACTCTGTTCTTACAGTAGCAGCATTGTTTCTGCTGATTCGTGTAAGGAAATTGTACCTCCCAGGAAATCTTGAAATTTCAACATAGGTATCTTAAAGAGTAAGGACCAGTGTGCATTTCTCAGTTTTCCGCTCCATCTTATGGGATATTGCTGCTGACACTAATTGCGGACGTTTTTGTTATACTATCTGAAAACGTTAGACATACTGATAAAACAAAATGAAAAGGAATTTAAATTGGCATTTTGCCTTTAGCTGGTGAAAATCTGTGGGGCAAATTAGCTTCGTCTCTGACAGTCCTGGATAACAGTGGCAAGAAGAAAGCCGGAAAATATATAAATTTCTAAGTGCGCTATGGCCAAACATTGAAACGCGACCTTGTAACAAGGGAACCTCCCCATCGCACCCCCCTCAGATTTAGTTATAAGTTGGCACAGTGGATAGGCCTTGAAAAACTGAACATAGATCAATCGAGAAAACAGGAAGTTTTGTGGGACTATGAAAAAATAAGCAAAATATACAAACTGAGTACTCCATGCGCAAGACAGGCAACATCAAGGATAGTGTGAGCTCAGGAGCGCCGTGGTCCCGTGGTTAGCGTGAGCAGCTGCGGAACGAGAGCTCCTTCGTTCAAGTCTTCCCTCGAGTGAAAAGTTTAATTTTTTATTTTCAGACAATTATTATCTGTCCGTCCGTCCGATGTATTTGACGGTCTGCACACGGAAAAATTTGAAAACGTTAAAAACATGTGCTTTGACAGAGCACAGGGAAAACTGTGCGACTGTGAAACTATTGCATTCATTTGTTGCAGTTTATGTGACAAACTCTTGTTTTCATTACTTTTTTGGGAGTGATTACCACATCCACAAGACAACGTAAAGCGGGCAAGAGAGAAGAATCTTTTTACCCTTTCGCCAAATGTAAAAGTTAAATGGGTCGACAACATATTCCTGTCATGTGACGAACATGCCGTCACCAGTGTCGTATAGAATATATCAGACGTGTTTTCCTGTGGAGGTATCGGTTGACCTATGACCTTGCGATCAAATGTTTTCGGTTCCCATTGGAGAGGCACGTCCTTTCGTCTATAATCGCACGGTTTTGCGGCGCGGTCGCAAAACACACACCAAACTTATTACAGTGAACAGAGACGCCAGTTAATGGACAAATCATAACTTTGCGAAAATAAAGTAAACTTCTTCACTCGAGGGAAGACTTGAACCAAAGACCTCTCTTTCCGCAGCTGCTCAAGCTAACCACGGGACCACGGCGCTCCTGAGCTCACACCATCCTTGATGTTTCCAAAATTATATTTTCACTCTGCAGCGGAGTGTGCGCTGATATGAAACTTCCTGGCAGATTAAAAATGTGTGCCCGACCGAGACACTAACTCGGGACCTTTCGCCTTCTGCGGGCAAGTGCTGTACTATCTGAGCTACCCAAGCACGACTCACGCCCGCTCCTCACAGCCTTACTTCTGACAGTATCTCGTCTCCTACCTTCCAAACTTTACAGAAGCTCTCCTGCGAACCTGCAAGGTCGGTCGGGCACACAGTTTTAATCTGCCAGGAAGTTTTTTATCCTTGATGTTGCCTATGTTGCGTATGGACTACTCAGTTTGTATATTTTGCATATTTTTTTCATAGTTCCACAAACTTGTTCCTGTTTTCTCGATTGATCTGTGTTCAGTTTTTCAAGGCCTATCCACTGCGCCAACTTATAACTAAATCTGAGGGGGGGGTGAGATGGGGAGGTTCCCTTGTAAGTATAACAGTGTAATAGGAATACAGTGGTAATAGATGTAGATTTTGCACTGCAATTCCGTCGTTAAAATTAAATTAGACTGCAGGTGGGTGCATCTGAATGGTGTAGTCGGACTGCAGAGGGTGGTGTGGCGTCGGCTGCTTTTTTCTCTGGACGCGAAGGTGACGTGTCGCGTTGTAAGGCTGCCGAAGGCCGCTAATTGGATCGTCGGAGGCCGCGGTGGGCGCCAGCCGCCGCAAGCTTACGCAATAGTGGACGCCGCTCCTACAGCCAAGAAGCTCATAACCATTATAAGTGGCCTCTAAAATATATATATCCCTTCCCTGAGAGACTTCACACGCATTTTCTGTTTCGGGAGACGATTGTAATTTGGTTTTTGCAGTGTGTACCTGCAGTCAGTACTACCAAATACATACCGCATGCGAAACCCAATGTCAGTAAAAAGGCTCCGTTTGTTTCCCATTACAAACAAAATTTTTAAAATGGAGTTTTACGTGACTGTTCGACAGAGCGCTCCCAAATTAGTACATTAGTTTTAGCGATTTGTATTAACACAGGCATCAAAATACGAAGAATAATAAGCACTCCAGCAACGACAGGACACCCTGGCCCACACTGACTGCTGTCGCCCAGCAGCAGCGCTGCTCAATCACTGCTGAAGTACGCGTTATTCTCCGCCTTCTACTGTCGCTGTTAATACAGATCTATGAAGCGAATACCGCACTGCAGCAGTATGGGACCGCTATGTCGAATGAGTACGTAAAATTCTGCGTTAAGAAACATTTTGTCCATAATAGAAAACAGACCCTCTCCAACGACAATGGGCGTGGCATGAGAGATATGATAAGCAGTATTCTTTAGCTCACTCAAGATACACATTCCAAAAACGAAGTTACAAATATCTGCCGAAACAAGAGAGAAAGTGCACCTGACCACTCTTGAGACAAAACTGATCCCTTTTGCACCATCATTTGCCGAAGAATAGCAAGGCGGCCTTGCTGCGAGACACTATTTTAGCAACCAGGCATATTTACGTACTGTTGTATTATCTTACACGGATGATTACTATGTTACTTTTTTTTCCGAGTAAATTTGTATGGTTTTTTTCGTGTAGGAGGCGCAGCGAAAGGTTTCACAGACCAGAAAATTATCAAATTCACTGCTGTTTTACGCGCTTTGTACAAATGTTGTGAACCATAGTGGCTTGTGTTTTAACGCTTTTCGCGTTCGTGATGTTTGGATCTTAGCAGATTACACTCACTTCATAGATCCAAAGTGAAGGCGATACTGTAATCCCGCTGCAACGGGGGGGGGGGGGGGGGGGGGGGGAGGAGGAGGGAGGGAGGGAGGGGGAGAGCGACCTGGCGAAGGTGCTGCTTGCTGCTTCTGGCGTGTAAGTGCATGCCGCAGTTAAAACCACAACATGAAGACATTGTAGACACTGCAAGTCACGCTGTAAGTTTGTGCCTTTGTTTTGCCGTAAATCTTCGCAGGAACTTTATTTATGCAATTACAGTTCGCTCAAGACGATATTCTTCTTCGTATCTCGTGGTTCTGTCACACAGCACATACATGTTGTTGCTAATGATTTCTAATCTTCGTGCGATGCTTTCACCTTTACACATTCTTCTGATATCTTCTAGATTGATACGAAAATAGTAATCACTGATTCAAACTAGTTAGCAAATAAAATACAATACTCTCTTTTAAAGTTCGGTTTAATTAATAAAATGCCAAATATCCGCAGAGACTGTACGCGTGTAGTGCAGCAAAGATTCGATCCATGCGTGCCATTACTTTACTGCTAAGTGTTTCGGTTGAATGGGGAATGCCATCTGTAATAAAGGAAATCAGATACCCGAGCCTGGTGTTAGTTATCCACCATAAGTAGTGATAACTTTTGCACGAGGTTCGTTAAAAATCAATACGGTTATTTTTTTTAGCCAAACAGCCTGGGCCGTGAGGTCAAGTGCTACACTGACGGGATATGTGACATCCCTCCATTCCCCTCATCGGACTGTTGCCTTCTTTTGAGTCTGACCGTGTATGCACAGCACCTCGAAAAAAGGTTAGAGAGCAACATACAATGCGAAACTTGGGAAGTCCGCCACACAGGCCTATTATTTGGTTAAACAAGGATAGACTGATCAATGTCTTTCACACACTCAAGGTGTTTTTTAGTGTTAAAGCAGTTCAAATAGGGACGAGAGGAGGTTGAAGATTAGTCATATCTAGGGCGACCTCCAGCGTCACCAACGGAGGGAAACACTGAAAAAACGGGATTTAATCAGAATTACCGTCGGTTTAGTATTTTTGCGGCCGTCAAAGAAACAGTTCTGCAAATTTCGGAAGAAAATGTTTCATATAAGAAAATTTTGTTGAAAAATGATGCCCAAGAAACTTACGCCTGTGGTTTTGGGTCAGCATGGAATTCTTGTGTTGAAACATCCACCATACTCACCAGATCTTGCTCCGTGTTACTTTTTTCGATTCCCGATGATGAAATTGGCGCTGGAAAGAACAATATTTGAAACCGTATATTTGAAAACTGTGAAAGAGAAAGCGACGGTGACGAACGTGCTATCATAAGAAAGCTTCCAACATTATTTTGAACAGTGAAAAAGTCGCATCGAGCGGTGTAAGATTCTTGGAGGAAACTACTTTTAAGCCGGTAACGAAAAGTAGTAAATAAACTTTAGGTCACTAATCCGGTTAGTACTTAGACAAAACTTGTATATAACTGCAACAAATGACACCTGTACTCTCGTGGTAGCACAAAATGTCGATAGAGCGTTATATACCCTTCTTTCAGTGTGGGACATGCAGCTTCATTTGTTAACAAATGCTAAAGATGGAAATGCTATAACTCCTATCCTATTCGTTACGGCTAAAGAGGGGAAAATGTAAAACTAGCAAGGTTACATAATGCTCGGACGAGCCAGCCCTTATTTTTAGGAAATGAGGCAGCCTCTATCACCATGGCTATTGTTTCGGGCTTTTATCACATATCTCTCTCTCTCTCTCTCTCTCTCTCTCTCTCTCTCTCTCTGTGTCTGTGTGTGTGTGTGTGTGTGTGTGTGTGTGTGTGTGTGTGTGTGTGTGTGTGTGTGTGTGTGTGCGAGATATCCTGCGTGGACTTTTATCAATTAGAAGAAACTGTTTTGCTGTAGTGTTGTAATCTAGTTTTTATGTATTTGTTTCAGATTCAAAAACACAATTTCCCGATGACCCGAAGATAAGGATTAGCTGCCACAAGATCAGAGGTGAGTATCTGTTGTGTGTCGCTGCTCAATGTCGGAGTGTTCAAGATAGGCGAAGAATCACCTAAGTGTTTCTGTTCGCCCGATCTTCGTAATGAGGCCAGCAACCTAGAAATCAGAAATTGCGTAAGGTAGGCCACATCAGAGGCGCGTACTGCTTGTGCCGCAACCGATACTGTCGGTGCCTCAAGAAACGAATACGACACATCAGGCGTGACGCCCAGTATGCGCTGCAGGCAACGCGCGCCGAGGCATTTGGGTTTCCGTAATGAGCCATCTCCGTTTCTCGTCAAATCTGGCACAAGATTATTCGTACCTAACGGCTCTCGATATAGGAGCCGTCAAGCTGAATCTTCAGCGTCGGAAGCCAGACAAAGCATAAAGTCCGGTAAATTCGAAGAGGAGCCGGCACAGAGCAGCAGCTCCGTCTTAAAAACAACTGTGCACAACGCACTTACTACCTGTCATCCTACTACACTTAACATTCAAGATAGAGTAGCGTTCCTGAACTATTGTCACATGATGGTCAGTGTAGCTATAATTAGATGCATCACACATTCGTTAATACCGTTTTGTGTAAGTCTGTTGTCTCTGCCAGGCACTTTATTGTGAATGCTAGAGTAATTACGGAGAAGTAGGTTACGGATGCTTCTATTGATTTATCATTAGCAGGAGACGAACTTCTAAAATGGGATGGCTTCAGTGTTCTCATGGCGACTTCATGGTCCCCTCTAGTTCCAAAGAGCAAGAGAATATGAATGTAGAGCACTACGTTGTTCTTAAAGAGCTTAATTTTGAAAGTGTTGGTGAAAATTTTGCTGTTATTACGCCCCTACCTAGTTCAAGTTGTTATATTTCGTTCTAAAACTATTAAAGTTCCACGAGAAATAAACATAAGGAAGGCATTAACATTCAAAACAGAGACCAAAGTAGATTTTACACTGTATCACAAAGAAATCCTTTCGTCGCTCAAGGAACCCGGGTGTTTTCTACTTGTATGTTCGTATATGAGGTGAAATGCAATAGGTATACTTCAAAAGCTACAAGTATGCCTCCTCTGACATGTTCCAAACTAAAAAGAGCAGTAATTCGCGACATTGAAGAATTCTTTGACTTGTTCCTGGGTAATGCTGTAGCGTTCCGCGACCGGAATCGACGTGCCTCTAGCGATGTGTGGCGCACGAAACAATTACGCGACAAATTACACCACTGATTAGGAATAAAAACGTTTATCGGCGGATCCGCATCGGTTCTAAGCTTCGGAAAAGTTGCAAAAACAGTCTTATTGAGGGTCATCTGTCATCGTGTAAGCAACGGTCTCTTATGAACATATCACTGACACATAACTAATAGGATAAGTAATATTGATCATATATCTCGGCATATGAAATACATAAGTTTTTCTTCGGAAGACACCTGGAACTAATAAGTCTACCCGACCAGTGAGTTGTGAGCAGGCAGTGTTCAGTAGACGTGCGGCCGCAGTGCCAACGGTGTTGCAAATCGCAATGGAGCAACGTCTCCGAATTGTGTTAAAGACATTCCCAGAGTCTCTAGAGTAGGTGCAAAATGTCCTGCACACCCTGGCATCTGAACAAAAACGACGCATGGACGCCTGCCGCTTCTTCATGTAAATGAATTGTTCTGGAAAAATCTTCGCAAGACTTATTATCAATACGAACCTGTCCCAAAACGACAAATTGCAGAAATTCGTCTGAATGGTCAACGTTTGACGACACAACCGACATCCTTGCTATTGCGATGCGCGAGTTGAACATTATCCCAGAGGAATATTTATCTGACGGTTCCACGTGGTTGTGTGAACATCTGTGTATTTTATTCAATAGAGAGAGAGAGAGAGAGAGAGAGAGAGAGAGAATGAATGAATGTTGAACACCTGAAGCATTAAAAACAACCAACTTAAAATTTCTCTAATTTTACTATTACAATCTCTAAATTCTTGGACTGACGGGGCTATGTGCCACTTTCAAAAGCAGATTTCAAGACCTTAGACTAACGATCCACTGCACCCATTTTGTTCACAAGCCTGGAATTCGCGATCCGTGCTTCAGTTGCATTTTATTGCCTAAAATGGGTTGCATGTGTCTCGGTACTTCATATCATTGTCAGTATTTGCTTTATTTCCCAAATGGAGGTCAAGAACGCTAAAATAGTATAACTGTTCATGGTAACAGAACTATTCCTTACGGCTTGATACCTAAAAAACTATAGGAAACACCAGTAGTATAAATGTCCGGAACGTCCTTGGATCAACCTACATGGTTACTGCAAGCAAAATGCTGAACCCATCACGAAATTTTTCAAACAAATCTATTGAAAATAAAAGCCAACTGAAATACGATCAACGTTGGAATTTGTTACGAATAGCGAAGGCATCAGCGGGCAGTGAAGACAGTATATAGCAGGATACCATAACTGGTAGCAAAGTGCTTGTATCCACTGCGCAAATCAAAGTATGTATCCTGATGTCCCGGTAGGTAGTTCAAAAGGCTGCTGTAACTTGAATATTACTTACAGCAAATATTTGAGGTTCTCTTGGTGGGACTGAATGTTTTCGTATTCCCAGTAGAGTTTACATTCAACGTGCTATATGACGTTGACTGATGTCTTCCAGTTTCAGGTGCGTTGGTCTTGCGTGTGCTTATCGTCTCGAGTTCAACCCGTTTCGTAAAGCACATGTTCGCTGTAATGCGTTGTTGAATCCCTCAGTGGGGCTCCGTGTTTCTGCCATGTGCTGATCTCAAAGATCGCGAATTGAGGATAATCTTTATAGTTGCCCAACTATGTTCTACAGACATTGATATTCCTTTAGTGCAATCGTGACCGTACCTTAGAGGACAGGGTGTGCTCTTAATGAAGTTACGATCACGTAGCTCCCCCACCCCCCACCCGCCCCAGGAGAGGAATATACCACTTCTTTTCAACCTTCAATTCCTGTCACAATTTTCTCTTTCCGTAATCTGCAGAAAACAGTAACTTGAAAACACGAGTAAAAAGAGTTTGGCAGACAAGACACAAGCAAAATGGCTTTCTAATTTTACGTTCAGGGGAATTTCTGCAACATAAACCCTGCTAGAGGTCTGAAATAAGTGGTAACTACTTTCAAATTGTTGGGTATTTCTGTCGCGGTACGTTGAAGTTCCACTCATACTGAACTCATTTATTATAACACATTGATTCGTATACTACACAACATGTTGGCCTCATGGCCGCCAAAAGCGGAATAGTTCTGCTCCTTGCTCTGACTCCTTCCCACACCCACAGCATGATGTCACATCCGCCAACTGCTACAAATTTGAATTTATCACCACATATTAAACTGTGGCTGGACTCCGGCCCTGGAGGTCCCGGGTTCAATGTCGGTCAGGGGTGGGCAATTTTCCTCGTTCGAGTCCGTCCAGGAACGGCCCCAGGTCCCCTCAGCATGCTATCAGACTGAATACTGGACATCTCTTACGGGATGTTGAACTTTGCCGGGGCTGTTGGCTCGGCAGCCACCGTAGCTAGCGAAAGGCTGCACTCCAGTTGCAGCTAGGCGAGAACCCCGTTCACGGTTTGGGGGCCACAGACTTCACCTTTTTACGTTAGATATTTAACTACTGATAACATGGAAATGGTGTGGCTCGTGGAGAATGTGGCTCGTTGTCATAAACACGTCATAAAATACTTACTTGTAATCTGGTAAAAATGTTGAAGCGGCTCCTTTTTTTCTTTTAATTTTTTCCTTCATTGATAGATTACTTAGCTGTTGCTACATATAAAGACCTGTTGCAGCGTTATGTCCATAGTGGACTCCAGAGGCGGAGGTCTTGCGGCGCTGACGGTACAAATTGGTTCAGAGAGAACGTATAGCAGATAACTGGAACTTTAAGAACTGTGTAAGTTACGGGATTTGATCTATGTAACCTGATCAACGTCTACCAGAGGCCAGAAACATTTCGTTCAAGCCAGAAACCGTAAAAGTATTTTGTAAATGGGCACAGTTTAGAAGGGTCCGAGAGCTCAATTATTAAGTAGTTATATTAGCGAGTTAGTAAGTACTGAGTTCTTAGTAATTGATGAGTTGGAAATTGTCATTTCTTTGAAAATAAAACTACATAGTGATAGTTATTTGATTACACCATAAATCACACATACCTAAGGTGGATTTAACTAAATACTGAAGGATTACGATTACAAGAAAAATTGGAACGATCGCATAGATAATGCGATTTATTGGCAGAACGCTTAGAAAATGCAGCACGTCTAGTAGATAGACTGCCTGCGCTAAGCTCAATATTGCTGTGCGGTGAGGGTTCCGTATCAGAGGAGATTGACAGAGAACATCGATAAAGTTCAAAGAAGGGGAGCTCGTTTCGCATTATCGTGGAACAGGGAACGAGAGTATCACGGATATAATACGCGGATGGGGTCGCTATCATATCATCAGGGGAATTTTTCTTTGCGGCGATGTCTTTTTACGAAATTACAATCAATACCTTTCATCTCCGAACGCATAAATATTTAGTGGCTCTCATCTCCACAGGGAGAAACAAGCATAGTAAAGAAATAATAGTAATAAGAACTCGCACAAACGACTTAAGTGTTCATATATCCCCGCGTGCTATTCGAGAATCGAGAACGATAGAGAAGTAGCGTGACTGTGGTACGGTGAAGACTCTGCCAAGCATCTAATCGTGAATTGCAGAGCAGTCATATAGACGTAGAACCATAAAAAGTTCCGTCTGAGGTAGTTACTACGTAGCAGACTTAAATGTGCATCAGCAATAAGTAGGTATGTAGTATACCTGAGAGCGATGATTAATGGTTTTAGTGACGTCGCAAAAGGCAATTCAGACACGAGAAATAGGAGTAGTCAAATAACTCTCCAGGAAAGAACACTTCAATGACGTTAGAGGTATTTCTTCCATTCATGAAACTAAGCTAGTTCAAAGGGAAACTACGCGTCGCATCACCCTGCCTCCCTCCCCCCCACCCCCGCCATGGCCCCCGCTACGCCCCCTCAGATTTAGTAGTAAAATGTCCCAGTGAATAGCCCGTCAAAAACTGAACGCACATCAAGCATGGAAAAAGGAAGAAAGTGAACTGTGAAGAAAGAAGCAAAATAGAAACGGTGAACGGTTCATTCTAAACACGTGCAACATCGTGCGAATTGAAAAACCCACGGCGTCGTGGTTGTGTGGTCAGTGTAGGACTGCAAAGCGGGAGATTCGTGCTCAAATTTCCTTCCTGCCACATTTTTATTACAAAATTATGAGCTTCAAGTTTGATAATGCACGGGTCTTTTCCTGTGTAGTGTTGGCCATTATCATAAGGTACCTTGATTATAAAATGAGTCACGTGATATTTACCGTGGCAACTAAACTTGTTGACTAGTAGGAGCAGGCGAGATGCCGCATAGACGTCTCACAGAAGTGAAAACAACACACAAACGGGTGTAAACTGTTACAACAAAGGGATTAAAGAGCCAAACCTTCCAAAACGGAACGCAGGCGTCATAATACGTAGTACTTGGGTAGAGCAAATACGAGGTACGTACGCCTGGAGGTGCCCTCGTTACACTTCGCTGTAGCACACGGACGTTAACCACGACACAGACGCAGATTTGAATACAGCAAATAGACACGTCAATGACCGGACGGATAGATGATAATTTCGCGAAAAAAAAGGGGCGCAAGGGAGAGTTAAACAAGGATCTTCCTCTTCGGATTCCAACACAGTGACCACACTACACGACGCCCTGACTTTTCAATTTCGCTAGATGTTGCACATATTGCACTTTGGGCGCTCACTGTTTCTATTTCTCCTTTTTTTCCAAAGTTCAGTACATCTTTTCCTGTTTTCAAGCCACTAAATTTGAGGGGAGTGCAGTGGGGGTCTCCATTGTTACAACCTACCAGCGACAGACATGACTTGGCATGGGTAGCATTAAGCATCTACGGGCGGACGACTCGGCATGGGTAGCATTAAGCATCTACGGGCGGACGACTCGGCATGGGTAGCATTAAGCATCTACGGGCGGACGACTCGGCATGGGTAGCATTAAGCATCTACGGGCGGACGACTCGGCATGGGTAGCATTAAGCATCTACGGGCGGACGACTCGGCATGGGTAGCATTAAGCATCTACGGGCGGACGACTCGGCATGGGTAGCATTAAGCATCTACGGGCGGACGACTCGGCATGGGTAGCATTAAGCATCTACGGGCGGACGACTCGGCATGGGTAGCAATAAGCATCTACGGGCGGACGACTCGGCATGGGTAGCATTAAGCATCTAATCTACGGGCGGACGACTCGGCATGGGTAGCATTAAGCATCTAATCTACGGGCGGACGACTCGGCATGGGTAGCACTAAGCATCTAATCTACGGGCGGACGACTCGGCATGGGTAGCACTAAGCATCTACGGGCGGACGACTCGGCATGGGTAGCATTAAGCATCTACGGGCGGACGACTCGGCATGGGTAGCATTAAGCATCTACGGGCGGACGACTCGGCATGGGTAGCATTAAGCATCTACGGGCGGACGACTCGGCATGGGTAGCATTAAGCATCTACGGGCGGACGACTCGGCATGGGTAGCATTAAGCATCTACGGGCGGACGACTCGGCATGGGTAGCATTAAGCATCTACGGGCGGACGACTCGGCATGGGTAGCATTAAGCATCTACGGGCGGACGACTCGGCATGGGTAGCATTAAGCATCTAATCTACGGGCGGACGACTCGGCATGGGTAGCATTAAGCATCTAAGGGCGGACGACTCGGGTGGCGTAGCACATTTTGTTTGCGGGCTGCTGCGTAGAGTTATGAACAAATTTCAAACACAATCATAAATTTCATATAACCTACGCGATGTATGCACCGAACGGCAGGAAAGTTTTCTGGCATTTGGAGTGACATCTTACAGCAATGATGGGAGCGCATTGTGATTTAAGTGATACGTTTACAACAAATGTAAAGAATGTGTGTGAATCACGCCTGATCTACATACTCAGCTCGCACTACAGAACTCCTCTTGTAAAACTTGGTACGCACTTTGATGCATTGTTGAGTCTTATTGCAGCAATTGTTTGCCTTTGACACACTATGGCAGACTACTTCGCCGTACCACGCAAAGAATCGTGTCCACGTCTAGGTTTGATCCAAGGAAAGCAGAAAGCTTAAAGCTGACTCATCTGCTGCACTGCTGAAAGAACGCAATGTGCGTAAATGAAACAAAGATAAAGTTTTTCGGGAAACTTTCTTCTAGCATAAAAAGTAAAACGACACACTTTTGGATTTGCGTGTTTTTTCGCTCTGCAGTTGTTCCAAAACGATTTGCAGGGAAACTATTGGTTAAAAATATTAGATCAGTTAAAATTTTAAGTACCACATCACAACCTGATAAGGTGGTTGTCTTTCCGTTGTCATTTATTACAGCGCTTCAGAGTTGAGGAACTTACTGCTGATCGTTCGAAGAATTTTCAGTGAATTAAGAGTGAGAATTTGGATGGGTAACCTGAGCGATTCTGAAGCTGGCAGTCCGAAAGTATTTCAAAATGCGTATCTCCAAATCATTGAGAGGTGAATGCTAGGTTGAAAGACAGAGCGATAAGTGATCCAACCACAATTTGCTTCCATATTTTTGTTTCTAGCCATACGCTCTCCAGCTAGACCACCACGCCAGATGTAAACTAGTTCACACAGTGTTCTCGAGGCACTGCTGCTCTCTCGAGTTAGGGCGACTGTTAGCTAGGTGACAATGAAATTCATCTTAATTCAGACAATTTGGACGAAATACTTACGAATCATATACAGAAACCTTCTCGTGAATGTGTGTATCTATTGATTAGCTTGCGTATGTAGACATACGTGAGCGACTTCAATTTGTATACAGACAGATTGTGAATGTTGAAAACGTTTATTTAATAGAGTTGTGGGTTACCTTAAGTATTTGCTTCAACATTCATCACACTAACGGAATGCTAGATGATAAAATACTGTCAGGATTGTAACAACCAAAATAACAGCTTCCATGGATCGTCGTCTTCCGGTGAGCCACCTTTAGCGGATCTTCCCCACCTCCCAATTGCCGACAGAGGCTTCCCACAATGTCGCCCAAGTTCTCTCTCAGAAAAGCCGGTGAAGGTAAAGATCTTATTGGTGCTGGGCCAAATCTGTTCTCAATCCTTGTCCGGCACACAGGTTAAACGTGCGACCGATGTTAGAACGTGATATTCCAGCTGCTTGAACAATGAAGTACATTGATCACGCTCAAAATTTATCTGTACAATAAACAGACTTCAACGACTTACAAAACGTATGCCACTAAAATTAGATGCATTTAACAGAGAAGTTCCTTAAAATTTTGCGCTAGAAATATTTTCGTAAGAATAAAAAGCTGCATTATTGGCCGGTAATACATTAATTTGACACACCGCACAAGGAACCAGTTCCTCCCTCATTGTTGCTTTCAATAGCTACGACGCGGCGGTTCTTATCGCAAGCGCTAAATTTGGCACGTATTGTAGCAGATAAAACTCCGGCAGGCGAGACAGAAATGCAATAAAGCGGGTGGTACGTGGCGCTGCTGAGAGTCGGCGCTCGGCTCTCGGTTTACCTCTGGCACGGAGTTACCGCTATTTTTATCCGGGCGGGCCCACCTCGAGCCGCGGGTAGGCCCTGCTGCCGCCGCTACACTTAACAATATCAATTTACACCGTCCTCCTTATCCCAGCTACCTCAGTTTCAAGCTGAACCCAGGTTAGCTACGAAGTTGTACTTCCGCTTGGCCAACGCTCGTAACTTCTGAAACTATTTGACTAGTGACATAATGAAGCGATCTCAAAAATCAGCATTTTACTATAGCTTTTTGCGCATCAGTTACAACAAATTTAATTATTTCTTTCTATCCTTAACGTCGTGCGCTGCCGTTTGTTAAAGGAGTGAGTCGACCAGGAAAATTTTTTTTGCTAGAGTCTGATTGCGAATATTGACACACCAACATCGGTAAAAGCTTTCTAGACGTCCAGTCTACAGACCACAGTTTTTGAGTGTCGACGTTGAGAGAGGTATAAGCGACCATGTTGCTACGAAAACAAAAGACAGTAAAGTTCGTGTGTCGTCGACCTGACACAGCAACAATCGAGACACATTAAAAACATTTTGTTCAAATCTGACAAACGCAGAACTGAGTAGGTAGCTCGAAATAATCTGCAACCGCGATATACAAGACGACGTATCAAGTAAAATAAAAAGACAGAGAAGATCTACCTTGACGTAATGGCAGCATACGGGGAAAGTTTCGAGAAGAGACTACCACTCACTCGCTGCGAGAGTGATTGCAGGGAATGTGACTAAGAAAACTGATAGAAAACCATGCATTTGCAGGAACGGCCATGCGTGAAACCTCAATTTTGTCATATCTATCAAAAATATTAGGGATTTGTGGTCAAAGGCGAAGTCATAGTGGATCCATACTTAGCGTTCAGTCTCCTGTAGATCTATGATGTTCGTTTGTAGACTGTGTGTGTCGCTTATGAAGCGACGAATGAAAACTTCTACCAAGGCTTATATTCGAACCCGGGTCTCCTACTCACTAGGCAGATCCGCTAACGAGTATTCCCCCACTGGCACAGTGGCTTTGCACAACTGCGTCGACTGCTGTGGCACTTCTCCCTCCTCAATCCGTTGTTTTTTTATAGTGTTATGGGACTTAACTTCTGAGGTCACCGGTCCCCTAGAACTGAGAACTACTTAAACCTAACTAACCTAAGGACATCACACACATCCATGTCCGAGGCAGGATTCGAACCTGCGACTGTAGCAGTCGCGTGGTTCCGGGCTGAAGCGCCTAGAACCGCTCCGACACCGCGGCCGCCCAATCCGAATTCCCATTCACGCTTTAGCCCCCTTTGGTATTAGCCCTAAACTCGAATAACTTTGCAGATGCACTCCGACTGTACTGGAATACCACTTCAGCATCGAACGAAACGGGGGATCCTTCCTTAAACCTAAGCGTATGTGCTTTATTCAATCAGTTGCCCAAAGCCACTGTTCTAAGGTGGCAAAGTAAAAGGTTTCTGGAACCATGTAATTTCCATTGGTCTCGCGTCTGTGTCTAGTTTTGAAACTACAGACGATAGACAAAGCAGAAATATTAAATTTCGCATTTTAAAACTCTTTTATCCGATACTGATGCGAGCACTACTGGTACAAGCACTACAGGCCTGAAAAAAATTCATACTACTTGGAGTAAACAAGGGACAACACCCTGACGGCGTTAGCTAATTTTATGCTCAATACGCTATGGAATTAGCCCCTTCCTAGAGCAAGTTTATCGAGTATCGCCAGCGAATAGTTTAGCGTGAGTGGCAGAGAGCGGAGACCACTCCCGTTTACAAAGAAGGTAATATGTCTGATGCTTACAATTACCTACCATATCGCTTCTATCATTCTGAAGGCTTCTAGGGAAAATACTATATGTAAACGTTGACATTCGCTGTTGGAAACAAGCTACTCAAGGAATCAACAGATGATTGAAAAAAGATTTATTTCTAGTCATGCACGACGTTTTACTAGCAATAGAGGCTGGTGAAGAAATTCCGTCTGAGATTTCCAAAACACCTTAGCCACTGTTCCACAAACACGACTAACAAAGATATGAGCCTACACAGTACCTTCAAAAATATAAGGTTGGCCCGATGAATATTTGTCTAATAAAACGAAGTACGTTTAATGTTGACGGCCAGTGATCAACAAAACTTACGGCACTATCAGGTGGGATACAATGAACCTACCGATAAGGAACGTCGGCTTCGACAAGTGACGTAATGTTATGACGGGTGACGTCGTAAGTTTTCGGTGAGTACAGAATATAGACGTGCTTCTACATTGTTATTATTATTATTATTATTGTTACATTATTATTATTGGATTCAGAGAATATACATATATATAAACCATTTCTGCGACGATGGCCGCCGGCCAGCCTGGATGTGGTTTTTACGCGGTTTCCCACATCCCACCACTTGAATAACCAGCTGATACCAAAGTCCCGCCTCAGTTACATGATTTGCAAAATTTTATAAAACTTTCGCATGAATATCACTACTACGCAGTTGGGGTTCACATATTCCGTCCTGGGGGTGATGGGGTGTCGACAAGAACAGCATCCGGCCATCACTTTATCATGCCAAATGCGTTACTAACAATGTCAACCCTGCGCCGATTCGGGACACAGGCACAAGAAAGAGAGATATCTAGGTTTAATATTTTCGCAAGAGATTTGCCAAGAAAGAGTAGTAGAACTTGTAACGTTTTCAGTACACACAAATTACTTAAATGATAAGATGAGCAGTATTATCTGGTTGTTTGCTGACGCTGCTGCTGCTTCCACGAAAGTATTGTCGTTGGACGATCGTAAGAAATTGCAGAAAGATTTGGTGTAAGGAATAGCAGTTTATTTTAAATACCGATAAGTGCAAGATAATCGCTATTATAAAGAACTCGATAGTATCCGATTACAAAATGTCGCAATCTCATTGATCCTGTCGAAACGTTTAAGTATTTTGGGATAATACAAGAAAAGAATGTAAAACAGTATGAAGCGTAAAATCAGTAATACATAAGGCGTAGGAAAAATTGATTTGTTGGAAGGATTCTGGGAAAGGACGCAGTATGTGAAACGGAAATAGCGTAAAAGAGGATAGTGACCTGCACTGCAGCACTACTACAGCCTCAGGGGTCTGTCCATCAGGCAGCAAAGACAGGTCGGTTATAGACACGGGCTGCTAGGGTCGTAACATTGGATATGGTACATACGACAGTGCAAGTGACTCTCGGGGAACTTATATAAGAATTTTTGGAAGACAAACGATGTCGTTCATGCGAAACACTGTTAAACTTAGAGAACGTTGTCATTGGCAGATAGTGAGACATTTATATTGCCGCGTAGACTACATAAGGTAAGGAAAATCATGGCACGTACAGAGGCACGTAGACAGCCATGTTTCCTTGCGCCGTTACAGCTAAGCCGGCCTATGTGGCCGAACGGTTCTAGGCGCTTCAGTCGCAGGTTCGAATCCTGCCTCGGGCATGGGCGTGTGTGATGTCCTTAGGTTAGTTTGGCTTAAGTAGTCTAAGTTCTAGGGGACTGATGACCTCAGCTGTCAATTCCCATAGTGCTCAGAGCCTTTTGGACCATTTTGAACCGTTACAGCTAATGAAACAGAAAGCTTTTAGCTAATATTGGTGCGAAGTAATCCCTACCATGCACTGCAGCTTTTTGGCAGGGACACCGTACAAACTTATGGCCGATTTTATTCATACTGACAGGATGTGTAGGGCACGACTAGGACTTCAACACAATTATATAAAAAAGGAAGATGCAAGCACAACACCGAATATTGGTGCAGATAAATGATGGTGCATGATTGACTTGATTTTATATGGTACCTTCTCTATAGGCTCTCCCTTTATTCTGTTCGGTGATGTACGCGCAATTTTGTGGTCGTTCTGTAAGGTTCTCCACCGGCCTGTAAAAATAAACGGTGCAAGGCTGCACCAGGGAGTGCATTTTGGAGGAATTGCTTTAATAGTACACGTTAGTAAACGGTCCTCACCCTGGGAAAGTTGTGTGTGAATGAAAAACAAATACAGAACTGGCAGCGGGATTCGATCAAGAGTCCTCACTCTCATGAGACTTAAGAGCTTACTCGCATGTCTGCGGGCTGAATAGCAGTAACCATACAAAGCATATAACCACCCTTAAAAATTTCTAACTTGTTTTAATTGAAAACGGTTGAGAGTTGGGTCTTCCTATTTACATACGAAGTTCTAGACTTGCCCTACAAATCCATTCAATACGAAGAAAATTAGTGAAGAGAAGTTCGCACGGTCCCCTAGTGAGTTCATATGTGGATGTATTGTTCCGAAACTCGTATTCTCTGAACCGAGTTAACATAGAAATTGTGACTATTTGTGGTGTAAGCGTACTTACTAAAATCAGTCTTGTTGTTTCTGATTTACGAAAATTATCCTCAAAATTAGCTACCATGTCTATAGATGTCACTTAATTGCGTAGAACACAAGTGACCTTTCTTCTATCTGGGGAAACATACTTCGAATTTAGAGGCTCATAATTTAGGAGCAATAAAAATTAGAACTGATGTTACATCAACTTCACAGGAAACATGAATACTCAATAAACCAGATGATTATATAGATATATAGTAATAGTAAATACTGTTTGGAAATAGTGTTGTTAATTTCGATTTCCTTAATTATTAAATTTCTTCATGTAGCCGTGAAGGTAAGGTTCTCATTGGATGTTGTATGCTGGTCATTTTATTTTGCAGCAGTGAGCGGAAAACAAAGGGCCTTAAATCTATTTAGACAAATGCTGGGTTAATTCCTTTTATAAGGGCGTAGCCGCATCCTTGCCCAGACCGAGCCTGTGCTGCTTTAATGAACATACTGGCGACCCGACCCAGCCTCGCGCGGGTGTCACGAAGTATATACGGCCGGAAGACGTATCTGGCGTAGCGAAAATTTTGTTAATGGGCCACTGCATAGGGTTATGATCGAAATAATTTAAACGACTTAAACAGTGCACGACAAGAGTTCCTCAGGAGGCGCGACTTAATCGAGAATCAGTATAATACCTCAGCCCAGTTAGCGTGAAATATTTATAAATTACATACAGAAACCTTCCTCGTCAATGTCTAAACCAAAACCGTATCAGAATCCCCATAGTATTTTCTGAGAATAGCGTTTATAAAGACAGAAACTCTACGAGGGGATTTTAATATGTAATAAGTAGTGGTATGCTTATCGAACACTTTTAATATTATTAACCTAGCGTAAAGACTTCCACGCTGTGTAGTAATGAGTCTGCTTCATTGAGGTCAATCTTCCGTAGCCACTTTCGAACACAGTTGAATATCAGTTTTGGATGTTCTGAGTGGTGGTCACTGCTGAAAAGATGCCGCCCCCCCTTTCTTTTCACCATTTTAGAAATACGTGCAGCGGTGTCGACTGGATGTGGGGATCGTAAGTTCCCGGTGATGCGAGGTAACTAGGGTTTTTCTCGTCAGCAGCAGCATCTGTGGAGCTGCAGTGACGGTGACGCGTCCTGCTGGCCTGTTCCTCCGCTCGCAGTACCTCTGAAATCCTCGTGGAGGGTCAGGGACTTCGCCAAAGGATCGTATAACACGTCGCTTGTAGATCAACACTCGCGAAGCGTGTATGTATGCGGCGTAAACAGCGATGGAAATATATGGCGGATAGGGTGGTTGCGGCGCTCGGGACTAGGCTGGTCAATTCGGTCCCCGGGCACGTGCTGGCGGCGGCTGACGCAAGTGCTGCTATCAGCTTTGACGCAACGCTGACGGTGCCACGCTTCCCGCCTGCGCTGCCTTCTGGGCTCGATCACCCACCCGCCGCCGTACGTTACTTCCCGTCTCCACTCCACAGCGCGGAAGCCTGCTGCTTCATCACCCGAGTACGTGTTTATGTGCTGGGGGTTTGTTCTTAGCTTGAATTTAGGTGAGTGCACACAGAAAGCGCGCGGGTGTTCCTCAGTAGAGCTTCTTAGCACTACGACCGTCCCTAATGGAGGCTCATTACTTACCAACTTTGCTCCTGGTGTTTGAACGAGTTACTGGAGACGCTTGAAATTCTAACTATCGCTTATTTGCCAACGAGACCAAAAAAGAAAAACTAATGACATAGAAGTGTACAAACCAGATACAGTGGCGATGTCTTCACTACTCACATCGTGTTCTGCTCCTTTGCGACCGTAGAATCTCTTTTTTTCTCAGAAAATGTAACCACTGTGGTGGTTTCAGCGTTAAGTTTCGACCTCGCATGCTATAGTTGCACAGTGTTGGAACTTAGAGGGCGGAAAGTCATATTCGTATCGATTAGCATTGTGTGTGTAATGTATATAACATAGGAGTTGATGATGATCGCCGGCCGCGGTGGTCTAGCGGTTCTAGACGCTGTCAGGAACCGCGCGGCTCCTACGATCGCAGGTTCGAATCCTGCTTCGGGCATGGATGTGTGTGATGTCCTTAGGTTAGTTAGGTTTATGTAGTTCTAAGTTCTAGGGGACTGATGACATAAGATGTTAAGTCCCATAGTGCTCAGAGCATTTGATAATGGAGCCCTCATGCTCCTCTTCCTCCCTCCACCCCCACCCCTCCTTTCTGTGCCACAAAGAATGCTGGCAACGCTTTTCACTTAAGCAAACGAATCAAACACAATATTATTCGTGGAGGCAGTCACCTGTCATTTCCACGAAAACACGTGCATAAAAATACGTCGCTTACGAAATTCGCAAAGGTGAACGAAAGAAGACTCTTCGCAGTTAAGACTTCGTATGTCTGCATACGGTCCAGCTACATTGGGACCATCGTCTACGTCCGACACCAGCGTGCAATAATTCATAGACGGCAGATGGCAGCACTAGCAGTGTAAGGTATATAAAGCATGTCGTGCGGGCCCCGGAACAGTGCAGTCCTAGTCTTAATGCGGAAACTGAGTGTACAAATCATTTCCGAAATGGCTAAGTTTGTAAACTGTTCGCCTGGGGCCGTGGTTGAATTATTCATGGCAAAACGTTTCTAGCCAAACCCGGCGCATGTGATGGACCTCCACAGAAGGCGCCTAGTTCATGCACCCATGCTGACAGCTGTTCATTGGCGACGAAGGTTGGACATTGAGCGCCAGTACTGCATCTGGACGTCCACAGGGTAGAGGCATGTTTCATTTTCAGATGAATCACGTTTTATGCACCATCGGACAGATAGCAGTTGGCGTGAAATGTGTGAAAGCAAACATCGAGCAACAATAACCTGAAGGTTCCAGGACGGAGAGCATTTCCTGGGTGATGGCGTCATTTTGGAAGGCACAGTGAATCTGTGTGGCCATTCAGGTTTCTAACAGATGGTCATATTAATGTGACGGGACAGTGTATATTCTGATGTAACATTGTTCATTGGGCTTCAATTTTTAGAATAATTGATTGGTATGGAATTAGTTAATGCTTAAAGGATTCCACTAAATGATTTGTTTGGTCCCCTCCTCCAAATCAATCAACCAACCAACCACTAACTGATTGAACTGGCGTTCAAGCTACCTATTACTAGCGAATTACAAAAGGTCAGTGCGCACGCAGTTCTGAAAGAGAGATGGTAGGCATGTGATACAGAAATGTGGGGTACCAAGGCAGTGAAACATAGTTGGGAATATGTACATTGAATTACAGTAAACAAACATAAACACGATGAAATATTTACATTGGGATGACAGAGGAAAAAATCTCTATGAGCAGCTCAAAAATCAAGCGTTCGTAGGGTTCGTTACTTGGGCTGCACTGAAGACATGTTAATGGTGGGTTAAAAGTGTGTTTTACACTTCGCACGAGGCACAAGAAATGTCAGAGGGCTGGTGCAACGGCGCGTTGCTGGTAATAGTGAGGGTTATGCAGACGGCGCATCAAATGATCGGAATTGTTAAAACCAGAAGACCGCAACGTAGAGACCAGGCGTAGAGGCAGGCATTTTGGCATGTCTACCGTCTCGAAGAATCAAATTACTGAGACATCTTGCCTCCTCAAAGACTCTAATAAAACAGTGTCCCTCTCCAGGACTCCAACCGAACAGCGTTCTCCAGATGTTCTCGTCCATGCTGCGGTATTGGCTGCTTAGAGCCATCGGGTGATTGCTCTTTGCCCATGGCTCACTCGTGCTCGTTGAAGGTTCTCGAGCCAGTGGGGTATGGTTTTACCAACTTACTGCTTCCACTAGGTTCCTACCACCGCTTCGTTCGTCCGCCAAATTCCGCCAAAAACACGATGATACTAAAATTTCCATGTTCATCAGTCGCACGCTTATGGCCACGGGAAAGTGCGGTATCTTAGGTGTAGTTGTTCTGCCTGTTGCAGTCCAGGGACAGAAGTGTTTCCTGCATTCAAGAAGACTGACTAGAAGTTACAAGTAGTATGCCAAGCCATCTGCCCACCAATAGCTGAATATTTCAGGAACACCTTGTCGACTTCAGTTTGGTATCCTTTCCCAAAAACTGTAGTAGTGGAAATGCGTTGCATACAGTGCCTACGCCAGTGACTCGAAACAAATCACACAACAGCACTCCCACATCAAATCAGTTAACACCATAGACATTTGTTGTGGAAACATAAATTGCTACAGGTTACTACAGAATCCCTTCGTCAGATAGTCAGTACGCAAAGTACTAGGTGGAGTATTATGTGCCAGTCAGTGCATGTGTCTATCAACACCTGAATCGGTTCCTTATTTCCGTTTTGATGTCAATTACTCAAACTAAAACTTCGGTATGAGTTGTTAATCTCCAAACCTCTTATTACCGCCTAGAGTTCCCTCGCCTTTGTCATCTTTAGGAGAAAACTTCGTCATAAAGCGATTCATGGCATCAAGTACATCATTTGCCGAAGACAGAGGCTATAGTAATCACACAAGCGTATAAATGATCACTGCATTATATGAATTTTAACCTATCAAATAATTAACTTCCATGAAATAGAGGCCTCGGTGAGAAATTCGTCCACGTTTCATTGAATTTGTTTCAAACTGAGGGAAAGCATTGAGAGAGGTCTGTTACCGAAAGGAGTCTAACATTACATACAATATAGCAGAAATACGTATGAATAAGTCGCTGTCCTGACCCTACTGACCAATAAGAGTAACTTCACATCTAGGACGTTTACACACTAGACTATATGGAAGATGATTGAGAACATTGAACACACAGCATCATTGGATTGTTGTGGGTATTGCAGCGCTCGTGTGCGGTCTGGCGTAGTCACACCGACTGAGAGGGTGCTCCATGTGTGTACGAACTCTCAGAATTGGAAACTGATTACAGAAAGCTGTTTCTCAGGCACGGACATAGTTCAGTTACCCACGGCTCTGTTGTAAGCGACAATTCGGAGCCCTCTAGTGCCAGAAGGTTACAACTTGTCAGCTAAGCGGAAATTCTACCGAGTAATATGCATGGCATGTAATACCTAAACCGATATTAAGAACAGAATAAACAAATGGAGGCATTTTATTTCAGCACGCCCCGTAAAAGGAGGCCGAATAATCAGTGATCCTCGTAAAACATCTACAGGGACAGTTCATGATGTCAGTACCTGGCGCCTTTGTTTACAAACATTTATACATTGTTATAAACAGATCTAGGCCTATATAACTTTCGCCATACGCACATGGACATACCGATGAAATACTAATTTCATCATGATGCCTCATATATAATAAGACTGTACCACGACTTTTTCTTCCGAAAGACAGTGATTCACTAGAAGTGTGTGGTGTACGATAAGAAAATTTATTCTAAAACGGTGCATGTAGACTTCTAGCCTGATGTCTTAGTTGGTTGCAACAACGCGATTGCTTCACGGCTTGTGCTCTGGTATGTTATTAAATAGGTTCGTAAAACCCAGAACTTAGATTTCTTGAAAACGCTTGTGCAGAGTGAAATCTGTTTTATGTAAGTGACCCATCAGGTGTGTGCTTCGCTTAAAAGATCTTCAGCATTTGATGCTAATGAATGTTCCACAAAAGTTATACATACACAGCTTTCTTAGTTAAGTGGTAAGTCACCACTAAAAATAATATTTCATGTAGTAATGCTAAAAATTCACATTTTAAATTGCATTGTCAATATCATGTTTATAGCGACGGCGACATATTTGTGAGAGATTCACTTCAAGGTTCCTCATGTTGCGATAATAGTTGTTAAAATGGAAGTCCCATGCTTTCAATCACTTAAAAGATTTTGTACCACACAAGCAAATGCACTCCTCCTAAAGGTTGTGACATGAATTCTACCTACGAGTTTCTAAACTAACGCTAAGCTAACGTGTGAAATCTTGTTCTGTTCATTCCTTGTACGTGTTCATACGAGGTACTAATGTATAAAATAGCGAAATTCGGATTAACGTACAAGGGAGTGTGTTCTTAAATACGTTCACATATAGAAGCAATGGCAAATACTAATACACGAATTTCAGGACTGCGTCGGCAACAAAGACATACTGTAGGCGTTGCGTAGTCAGGAAATCGGTCGATAGGGCAGTGTGTTTCCAAGCCAGGCATGAGCCACAATTATCATCACTCTACTGTAAAATTATCTTCCCTTCCCTCACCATTCGATTCCGTTTTCAAGTAATGTGTGTAAGCAGTACAGCTTGATGTTTTGGAGCACCACTGAAACCTTAGCTTCCTCCCTGCCCATCAATGGTAAACAAACGAGTTCTGGTTTGAGCGTCCCCGTTGGATCTTTCCAAACTGTCCCTCAGAGTTTGCAAAATATTACGATGAGCTAGGTCCAGTTTCTGTCGTAAGAATGCCCTAAAGCTGCCCCTTCATGAGTAAACGGTATCTGATGATCTGTATAGTGACGTGCAAATCGCCATTTGTTTTCTTTTCGTAAAATTTTCACGAAGCTATTGAGTAGTAAATAGTCGAACTGGCGTACAAATATAGTGCTTTGC
Organism: Schistocerca gregaria; assembly: GCF_023897955.1. Classification (NCBI taxonomy): domain Eukaryota; kingdom Metazoa; phylum Arthropoda; class Insecta; order Orthoptera; family Acrididae; genus Schistocerca; species Schistocerca gregaria. The sequence goes on along the minus strand of NC_064931.1, from coordinate 574,838,286 downwards.
TACTGTTTACTTCTGTTAGTAAACTGATGAGAGATAACGATCTATTTTCTAATATTAACTGGATTTTCCGTCTGTGGTTGACAGAATATTGCAGAACATTAGTAATTTTTTTCCTTTTTAATATCATCTATTTTCTTGGAATTCATCATCCTATTGTTATTAAACGAAGTTCATCCCATAAAGTGGGTTTAAATTTTAATGCATTTTTTGTTTGTAAAGATCTGTTTTTCATGAGGTAAAAAAATGCTTTTCATGTCACGCCCAAGGTAAATATATACCGCAACTTTTCGGTGAGCTGAGCGTCCTTCATTGGACTAATTGACCATCAGGAATATAGTCACTGCATGACATGTTCGCAGAAAGACAGAAGACTATACGAAGCTGTTCGTGTATGTTACGCTCATAAATTATCAGAGCTGTGTTACTTAGTTTAGATTTCTATGGTGTGGGATATATGTTACCGGTCCTCAAAACTTCAGAAAAATATCGTAAGGAACAATGCGGAGCGCGGATGTGGTGACCACTGTCAGGATGGCTTGCTGCTGCACATCTGTCTAGTAAGCACGAGACCCGGGTTCGAATCCCAGTCAGGCACTAATTTTCAGCTTGCTCATTGATTTCAATCAATGCCTACTGGCAGCTAATGTCTCCAATTCCTTTGCGACTTGATACAGTTCTTGTATTGTACTCTATAATGATATATTTTCGGGTAGGACTCCATCCTCTGCTTCTCAAACGTTTTTACCTGCTTCAGGTATATTTAAGGAAAGCTTCCATTCGCGCAGCATATTAGGTAATTCATTAAAGACGGATGCAAAATATTAAAACGTTTTTCATTTACATCATGGTTACATTGGTTTTCATTATCTTCAAAATCTTCGCGTGGACTATTTTGTTTGTTTTTATTAAGTACATTCATTCTATGGGGTCTAAATTGCTGTTTCCTTTCAGTTATCAGCGGTTGATGTTCTTCAGGAAAGTCAACTTTCATCTTTATAGCTCGGACCTCTTTGTTTCCAATAGAATGGGAGATTATGCCCCATATTTGTCTACAGGTTCTTAATTCCCAGAGAATACGAAGATTGGTTATTAATGTCATTCATTTATTACCTGGGTTTAATTAGCATAGTCTCTGCACGTTCTGAATTGTTGTAAAGCTACACTTCACCCACAATTACTTAATTGAAAGAAAGTCCAATCTTTAATTTAGTGTGATTCCAAGTCCCTTAACCATTCTCTTGAGTGTCTTTAGGATTTATTATTCTCATATTCGACGATCTTCCATCCTCAATCATTTCTGGTGTAAACTATGTTCTTTATAAAATTTATTTTTAGTTGTAACTCCTACATTAATAAAACACTAAGTGTTCAGTGATACAATTTACGTTTTATAACTGCTTATTAAGATCGTTTACATACCAAGAACAACTTCGGGCCATTAGTTTGTGATCAGTTACAAGTAACACCTTGTATTTAAAAAAACTTAGTGTTCAGAGATCGCCCAAATATAAATTTATACTCCTTGTTCACATAATTCTGGAAATCTGCTCGCTATTAATGCTGTCTCCAACAGGTACATAATAAAAATTGTTCTGTTTGCAGCTCTTTCGGCGAGACTGTAGATAAATTAATATTCTATAGTTAATATTGTATTACATTCTACAGCTTTGCTATACTGTGGTGGGATAATTTACACTTTGCGGTTGCAACAGTTAACCTGAAAACAGTTTGCGTTGATCTTCCTCCGTACAACACATCAATTATTGTCTTACATTACATTTACATTATTTGTATTCCAAGGATCCCAGAGAAAGCGGTTTCAAGGTTATGGAAATGCTAGTGACATCTCTTCGTAATTTTAATTCAATTAAATGACTTAGTCTTGAATTATTGTTGTATTACCGCGGTAATATTAATAATAAAATAACCTATGACAGCTACACATCAGTTTCTGTGAAGATGCTCGTCAGAACAGTAAGACTCGCCAAACAATTCTTTTAATTAAATTCCACATGAGCTACAAGATATGTATGAGGAGACTGTTCCTTAAAGCCTGCGGTATTCTGTGGTACCAGCACACAACAGGTGGACAGCTACGAGCTGATGGTCTGGACAAGTCCGCGGAATGGCGCCTGGATGCGACGAATGTGAGACTGAATAATGTGGACAGTGGTTAAGGTACTGGTCTCGCATTCGGGAGGACGGCGGTTCAAAAACTCCTTCGGCCATTCAGACGTAGATTTTCGAGTGGTTTCCTTAAATATCTTACGACAAATGCAGGAGAGTTCCTTCGAAAAACACACCGTAGTTTACCTTCTCAATCCTTTCTCATACCGATCTTTTGCCCCGTGTCTAATGACCTAGTCTTTGATCCGACATACCAATATATTGCATTTTTAGGTGAAAGAATCGAGGAAAAATGAATGCTCCTTGTTTATTATTGAGGTAGAAGGGATGTGTGGAAGGAATGAAAATAATTGTTGTTTGCATCTAAAGCTTCTCATAATTTCACAAATTAATCGACTGGAAGTACAGCAAACTCAGATTTTTATTTTCATGGATAGAGCACTACATAGCAACTTCCACTTCTTGTCACTAAGCCCTAGGAAGAAGATATGCATTGGTGCAGTTTAAACACAACCTCACCTGACGGGGACTGGAAGTAGCTTCTATGACGTTCTAAGCGGCGAAGAAATAACTGTAGTTCTAAGGGTAACTCATTGAAGTTTCAGCCTTTTTCTAAGCAAGCGATGAGGATCTTATTTATTTATGGAGTACGACCTATTGCAGCTACGTAGGTGAAGAGCCAAGGTTTCAAAAAGTCTACTATGCAACGTGGAATCCAGAAAGTACTTAGCGATTTTACAGCTGTTGCTTCAGACGTGAAGACTACCCGTGGTAATATGGTTTTCTCTTGCTGAGAAATAAGTTAAACAAATGTGCTAATGTGTATTCTACAGTATATTGTGAGCGCTGTGTGTTCGGACATAGCCTTGTGCACAAGGTGCTTTTTGCTTGTAAATGTTTTATTTCTGACAAACATTTGTATAATGTACCACATTTTATCCACTAATACAACTAGGCAGGTGGTTCCTACTCAAAACGAACATGTTTTGTAACAAATTTTGAAGACCAGATGATGACAGCAAAGTCTCTCGAAACCGGTATTTACGCGATATTGGCTATGAATTTTTTTAACCCATGATAAATCTTGGAAGCACAACTTCACGAGGGCGCCTTTTTGTCGTGATTATTTTCCGGACGGACGCTACGTTTGCTACGAAGTCGTTGACGTTCTGTCCGACTGATTCGTGTAAGGAACGTGTGTACACGCAAGCCATCGTCATAAACAGTAAAACATAAGCAGTGACAAACCTAATATTCAAATTTCTGTTCTTCCTCGAGTCTCAGCGTGACAATGTGACAGCACTTTAACTTCAACTGTGGATTGAAAATATTAGATCAGTGCCATGTTTCCAGGAGTTAGGTCCGATGCCTAGAAACTTAACATTCTGAAGTGCCTCAGGAAACGAGCTTAAGGATCTGAAGGTCTCGAATATTGCAGTTTCTGAATATGATTGTGCCATATATGAACCGGCTAAGAAAAATATTCTCGACGTTGTTCAGCATGAGTAGTTTAGCCTAGAAACCATTGACCATTCAGGTGAATAGCAGGCTATATGAGTTAATTTTCATTGACTGCCACTTTCAGGGAGGCAGCGTAACCTCGTGGTGATATGGACAGTCCCTGCACTACAGCAATCGCTGACTTAATACGGCGTGTTGCACACTGCGCGCCGGGCCTGGCTGTGACGCGCCGGGGTATCAAACCCGTTGTTTTGCGTTGTGAGGGCGACATCCAGTGTGAGTAATATTTCCGGCACGTTTAGTATTAGACACTGGGTGTAAACCATCAATCCATTTCGTATATAGACAACAGAGACAAGAAATGTCTACAGACACGGTTTTGCAAAAAAAATCGCAGGAGTTCAGAGTCCCGTTTGAAATGGGAGACGGAGACAATTGCTATACAATGTTGCGCAACACATCGTAGTATGGACGCGTTGGTAGATATGGCCTCCGGCTATTCTGAATATTTCGTCGTTTTTTTCTTTTTTCTTATTGTTAAACGTCACTTCACAAGATGTGGCTAACGGAGAAAATGTTGTAGCTGACTGAAGATTTTCACGTGGCATCATATTTGTGGAAAGTAAATAATTCCGAATATAAAAATCGCAAAAAATTGTAGTTGGCAAACAGTGTACGTGTTTCTACCAACGTCTCCTGTTAAGATTTCTTTCACTGTCCATTATCATCTCCAAACAAGCAGAAATCCCCAGGTCAGCCGTATTTAGCAAATATAGAGGCCTTCAAGATTGATCACGAAGCAAAAGTATCTAGACTGTCTACTGTCATTATCTAGTGACATGTCTTTAGACAGGCTGTCTACAATATCTGTAGACAATCGATCGATTTTGTATAAAAGTGTGTAATTACCTTAAGAATATCACTGCGCACGTTTGATGCTAATGTAGCAGTTCTTTCATATCCAAAAAGCAATGAGGAAAAACAAGTATTTGAATGATGCATGCAAAGTTGTGTAGCCCATCTGCAAATGTCCAAATGTATGTGAAATCTTACGGGACTTAACTGCTAAGGTCATCAGTCCCTAAGCTTACACACTACTTAACCTAAATTATCATCACACACACACACACACACACACACACACACACACACACACACACACACACCACACACACACGACTCGAACCTCTGCCGGGACCAGAGTCCATCTGCAGTTACTTAGTCCATTTATTTTGATCCATCTGTAACAATAGGGAACTAAAGAGTCACATTTTTGACACCTTTCTTATTCTTCATCTCAAAATGGTGAAATTCAAATAGAAAAACTATAGATACAGTTATAGAGATAAAGCGAAAAATTAGGCAATATCTGGTCATGTGATTGACGGATAAGTCCATCAAAAAGTAGCTCCTCTTGGCCTTGGTTACGTGACAATTTCGTAAAAGGAGTCTTAATTTGAAGAGCTATGCACAGTCCCTTGCAACTGGAAACAGTGATCGAGATGGCATTATATCAAGAATTTTCTCCTATCAGTCTGTCCAAGACAAGGGAGGTCGTTCTGACAGATCGTCATTGACTCCAGTGGAAGAACAACCACTGCCAACTACCGCATAATCAAGAAAAAATAAAAAATATTGGGGAAATGCTGAATTTTTGAAACTCTAAACTGACAAAATACCTCTGAAGGCACAGCAAAGTATTACCAAAGATCACGATGTGTCTAAAGTATATAATGTTCTACAGCACACCAAATGCATTAGGAGTCATTCTGTAACACGAATAAAATTTTTCAGGAAAGTTTTTACTTTACGTAAAGTAAAAAATGCTCCTAAATGCTTATCGCTACACATTGTAGTCCATAGCCTCCTATTTCTTTTGTACTTAAGAATTCTGAGTCACTTCACTGTCAAAACAAATACCAGAAAAGTAATGAAGTTATTGCTCTGTAAGATTGCACAGGCAAGCTGGTGATGAAACTGCACCTATGTTGCCTACGATCTTGTGTGTCAGCTGTCGAAGATTGGGAATTCCCTTAACGTTGCAGCTCGGATCGTCAAGGGGTGAAAGGACAAAAGAAAGACGGACACACCTGCACCGATCGATAGTAATTAGTTTACCTGCCCTGCAGTGTTTGAGTGTAAGTCTCTAAAGACATCTATATCGACAGGACATTCAATCCTTATTTTCCTACCCTGCCTGGTTCTGTTAAAATAGAAAAGTCGCAGCCGAAGCTCCTGAGTCACGGAGATGAGATTTAATTATTTACAACTTAGAGTACTGAGCTGTCACAGGAAAGTGAAAATTTCAAACGCATTAGTCAACTTAAAAGGGGAGGCCACGACGTTTGGAACGCGGATTTAAAGTGAACTTAGTACTCTCGTAGTACTCCATGAGGACAACAAAATGTGTAAGCAGTAGTGTGTACTTCTCAAGCGTGATTGAGAAAGTCGCAAGATAATTTCGGTCGTCAAATGTATACCTGTGTGTGGCCATTTTTACTATGAAGCGGCAATAGCCGAGTGGTTAGCTTTCAACCCCGTAATCGCTGGATCGAGTCCCGTTCGTCAGTTTTTATTTTCAACACAATTTTACTATTTATATTACAATTGATACAATGTGAAATGTTTAATCGGATGAACTTTCATTAAATTTACAATGTTATTTGACAGTCTACAAATTATCACCACAGGTAATATAGTATTCATAACTATCGACTAGTAAACGACCAAATTCATAAAGTGATACTGAAAATGTATGCTTGTCCGTGATTTGAGCAATCCCTTATACCTGGAAGGAGCCCAAAACGACTTATCTCCGAGTTTTGACCGGCACAGACGGTTTTCGAAAGATGTACAATTAATCGTCGCTTTCGACATTACGAGTACAAGTTGCAGTATGGTAGTTTTCGTAAAAAACATGGAAAACATAAAGTTAAACGGCACCAGCTGCATTGAATAAATGCTATGTTTCCGCATACGCAAGGTCTTCTGAGTTTTTCCGTGGAAAAAAACCTCGTTATCATTTTCAAAAACATCTCTTTCAGCCGATAATTTGGAAGCAAACCATGCATAACGCAGTATTTCGTTAAATATTGGCACTGATGATTGGTCATGCAGTATCGAGTGTATTTTAGTAGCGTCGTCACGAGAAGCAATTTCTCGTTCTGTTTTGATTAAATACGAACAATTCTGAAGACACGGACAAGCATGCATTTTAGTATCATTTTATTAATTTGGTAGTTTTTTAGTCAATAGTTATGAATATTACATTATCTGTGATAATACAAATTTGTAGACTGACAAATATCATTGTAAATTTAATAAAAGTTTATCCGATTACACGTATTTTTCCCATTATATCAAATGTAATGTAAATAGTAAAAAATTGACTGTGTTGAAAATAAAAAACTGACGAACGGGGCTTGAACGCTAACAACTAGGCTGCCGCAGCTTCATGGTAAAAATGGCCACGCACAGGTATATATTTCAGGACCGAAATTATCTTGAGATTTTCTCAATAACGCTTCAGAAGTGCGCGCTACTGCTTACACATTTTATTGTCCTCATGGAGTACTAAGAGTGTAAGAAGTTTACAGTAAATCCGCGTTCCAAACGTCGTGGCCTCCCCTTGTTGGACGTAGAGACGTCTACAGTATATATATATATATATATATATATATATATATATATATATATATATATATACTGTAGACGTCCATGTGTACAAAAATCAGAATATATATATATAATATTTCCTCTTCCGTTTTACATCTCCACCTAGAAGGCAATTACGAAGAATGTCGCAAGTCTAAATTATTATCGATCCACGCCAAAGTCTCGGTTTAATTTATTCCTCTCGTTCAAAATACGAAGTGTACATTCTGCAAATTAAGATGTTGACACAAGAAGTTGATTGCCTATTATAATGCCAAGTGTAGTCTGTTGTAAAGACGAGCGAGGTGGCGCAGTGGTTAGCACACTAGGCTCGTATTCGGGAGGACGACAGTTGAAACCCGCGTCCTGCCATCCTGATTTAGGTTTTCCGTGATTTCCCTAAATCGCTTCAGGCAAATGCTGTGACGGTTTCTTTGAAAGGGCACGGCCGACTTCCATCCTCGTCCTTCCCAAATCCGATGGGACTGAGGGCCTCGTTGTTTGGTTCCCTCCTCCGAATCAACCATCCTATTGTAAAACCATAGCCAGTGTAATCGGTCGTTGCCGAGGGAAAAATTCGTATCTGTTGGGAGCTTTCTAGACAGGGATCATTATGGTAACACGAGAGACCTACACTAGACCTGCGCTGATCGCCATTAATTCGTTTTTTCTATCGTGCAGTGTGCAACACAACGCTAAACACGCGCTAATTCCGTAAGCTAGTGATTGGAACATTGTCGCCATTCAGTAACTCGCATTTATTTGTGATCGGAGACAGGTATGTGTAACTACAATTTCAATTTTTTTGTACTTTCAGCTGTATTTCGCTCGCAATAATGTATAGTCCAAAACGTACCAACTGTGAGCCACCCGCTATCAAACATTTGCACTAAAAGATTCGTGAATCAAGTGCACATGTTTGACAGATAGCATCATTTCACGATGATTGTTATGAGTTACGGAAAGTAAATGGTTTATGAAGTAAAGGTGCAGCACTACCATGTGTACAAAAATCAGAATTCGTAATCACATACTTTCGTCAAAATCTATTGAGGAACGTTATAGAACTTCACGAGGAAGATAAAACTTTTTAAGGAAAAATAATTATTTCATAAAACGAAGTGGCGTAGTCCTGTATACAGCCAAGAGTTTTTACAACGCGAAAATCGCAGAAGCGGGTTATGCCATCCCGAACAGGCGTGCAGCGTGAACGCAGCCAAGTCACTACAATGCGCCTTATGAGCGACTGAAACCAGGCGATGTGGACTACCACCACGGGAGATTTGCAGTGGCAGAAACTAAGATTTTGAATAGGAGCTTGTGCAGATAATGTAACTGGTTTATTAAAAAGTTCAAACTTCGTCGTAAAATACTGTACTTGAAATGCTTTCTTTAATCTGGTTTTAATAGTATTTCAAAACGTGGGAAATTTTTTCTTAGACACTGAGAAGTACAAGCAGCAGGTAATCAAGTTAACTTTGCCAAACACGTTTCTGAACTTAGCTGTATAATGGTAACAGAATCGTGCCAAATACAGTAACGGAAGGAAATTACCCTTTCTCTCCCCAAAATACGTATTTCTCCTGTGACACTATCTACCTTCTTCCATAAGAGGACACACGGCGCGTGAAATTCTTGCAATCTTGCAATGAAATAGTCAAATTTTAATTATGTGTTTCATATGTTGACAAGGGTGTATCCTTAGTAATTCCCGAGGATATTCTACCAATTACACCTATCAACGCAAATGTTTTGAAATGTGTAAAAAAATGTTTGGCTTATCTTTTTACTGTGCGTTTTATTTTTATCTCGGGCATATTCTTTCTTAAAGCAAGCATGTAAAGCAGATTTAAATAAGTCTTCCACAAAGTTCAAAACATTTGTGTGCATAAGGAAGAGTATCAATTTTTTTCATGAGCTGTAAACAATAGACACAAAGGGACGTGTAACAGTTTATCATTCATGGCCTCAACAACTGATACTAAGTAATGGTTTCGTTGTCTAGATGTTATACTTGCTCTCTCTTCTAATATGCGGACTTTTTGTCAAAGACCGCGGCGTAATGTTTAAGTTCCTACCACTCACCTCTTTCTTTCGGAGTAAAAGAACCTGTATAAAGACACCGTCTAAGAATACTTTCACTGAGACTATTTTGTTTCTCATAAAGTGTGACTTAAAATTCTACCTGGAAATTCGTTGTTAGTACGAGTTGTCCTTTTGACAGAAAATCAAAAGTCGCACAACTGAGACCACTTGTTTCGTGCCTCAGACCGTGGTGTACTTTATATACTATTAAACCCTGAACGTAACTTTCACCAACCCTGACTTCCAACGGTTGAATGGAGCACATCCATTATATTTCTTAATTGCTAGAAGACGCTTTATCGCAGACCTATCATTCACGAAAACTTAGTGGAAAAGTACTAGAAATATCAGGATTTCAGATAGAGAATTGCAGCTGAAGTACACTCTAGGTAGTAATATAGTGAAAACTCTGTTTCCGTCTCAGGAATTAGCACATCAGTTTCTCTATAGTTCCTTTCAGCTTTGGTGAGTCGGGAGTTTACCGCTTCACCAAAGCGTTATCTAAATCGGTATTTGGTGTTTTCTCTTAGTGAGTTTGGTTTCGGAATTAACACTAAAAGTTAACGATGACGTTAATGATACGGCACACTCGTAACACTGTGGCTCTCGACGTATTGATTTCTCTAATGATTTCCGAAATGGAATGTCCTTTGCATCTATTCCAACTACTATTCCGCGTTCAGAGTCTGTTAATTCCCGCAGAGCGGCCATAATCACGTAGGAAACCTTTTCACATAAATCATCTGAGCGCAACTGACAGCTCCACCAATGCATTGCGCTTTCACACCTTTGTATGCGATGCTACCGCCATTTGTATCTGCATATCGTTATTCTCTCCATTTCGAAATTCTGGGTTGCCAACAGAGAACTTCAGGTTTGCAACTATGATTCTGCCACCTTGTCACAATCAGCACGGACATTGGTACTTACTTGTGCATGCCCCCTGACCTTCAAAGTGTAAGTCTTAAGTGTTATAAATACTTCTTTGTCAAGTTTTCTTTCGTTTGCTTTAGTAATTTTTCGTTACGGATATAAAGTATTAATCAGTCTTCCTTCATTATCGGTGACCTTTATCCAGCCAGTGTTGGGTCGTATCTAGGCTATTACTACGGTGGGGTCGCCACTCCCAAAGGCATTTCAAATCTATTACCAGCTCAGTCCCCACTCCCCCTTCCCCCCACCACCTCCCCCTCCCCCCACATCCTTCCCCCCTCCCCCTTTCCCACCTTTTTTTTTTTGGTATTCATCTTTCATTCTCTCCCCGGAAAGGTGAGTCGTATTGGAAACTACAAAATGGTATTTTCCATCAGCATAATATTTAAGAAAAAAAGATACATTTACTCCCTTTTTGTGGTCCTTATGTACTAACCAATAAGAGGTTTGCGGACCGCGGTACTAGAAAGTTTGTACACTCCTCGTCTACGGTAATCGCATAATCAAATGTGACAGTTTTTCAAGGCGTTAACATATCGTGTATCTGAGGCGGTCAGGTGGAACCAGCCCGGTATTCACCTAGGTGGATGCATAGGGAAAAGCCACAACCACGTCGTTGTTAATCCGCGAGGCGGAGTCGACCTGGGGACTATGCGCCTGCCTGTGTCTCGGTATCAGGCGGGTCCAATATTATTTCCTCTGGTCAGTATTTCCTACTGAATGTGTCAAGGCCAGTTAACTCGGTATATAGCTTTCTTCGTGCTACGTCGGTACCTTTTTGCTGACCCATAAGCGTAGCCTTGTTTTTAGCCATCATCCTCCAATCTTTAGAACTTTTCACGTTGTTTCCACTGGTGCATGTCCACTTTTCAGTTTCCTCGGAATTGCATTCCACTGCAATAACTAATGGAAGTATATGTGGAACTATTTTGACACTCTTCACCTGTAACTTTTGTTCACGTTACCTGCATGAACGACAAAAACGGCCTTCAGAATGAGATTTCACTCTGCAGCAGTGTGTGCGCTGATACGTTCGCAGGAGAGCTTCTGTAAAGTTTGGAAGATAGGAGACGAGGTACTGGCAAAAGTAAAGCTGTGAGGACGGGGCGTGAGTCGTGCGTGGATAGCGCAGTTGGTAGAGCACTTGCCCGCGAAAGGCAAAGGTCCCGGGATCGAGTCTCGGTCCGGCACACAGTTTTAATCTGCCAGGAAGTTTCAAAAACTGCGTTGCATGAGTTAGATGATTTTGTAACCAATATCGTCGCCACAAAAACAGGCCTGTAATCAGATAATGTAGCTTCAGTCTTAAGACAGTAGCGGCTCCCTTTCCGGGACATTCAATGTTGGTGCTGCTTCCGCTCTGTGCTTTCACCGGGTATGTCTCTTGTGACAGAACTATTTTGGTTTCAAAGCGCTAGAAACTCTACTACATCTTGCTTTGTTAAAGTGTAATTCGTGCAGTGCGTAGGAACGACGCCTCTTTTCTATCGTGGCCATGGGTGTGTGTATTTGCAGTGCCATTTCTGAGCTGTTCGGTAGTTTATCCGCCATATATGGATGTCCGTCTGACTAAACCTTCGTCGTTTGAAAAGGCTCTATTGCGCAATTAGTGTTGGTAAGAACACGTCCTTCCCTTGCTGCATTATTCGGAAGCGGTGTCGTGATTATTTTAGAAGTACTATTCCTCCTGTGTTTGCGTTCACAGGATTCTAGCACCACACGTCCCAGTAATCAACAGAGTACAATTTCACGTATAGTAAAATTTTACTCTCAACTCTGCAATTGGTGGCATGTCGCCAATTGTAGCCAGATACTGTAGCATGTGCGCTGTTAATCACACCGGCTGGTACTTAACACTTCGACAGTTACTGATTATGATCTAGAAAGTAACTCGCGTTGGATTGTCTGTCACCTTATGGGTGGAGAAAGGTAACTATGGAGAGTAAAAGTCTACACTATTACAGATAAGTGAGGCAGGAATGTAGCGCAGCCTGTACTTCTTAGGAACGCTTTTTAAACGTGAGACACGAACAGAACACAGCGTTCACTTACAGTATAGCGATTCACTCAGGTTATTTGCACTTCATGCAGTTAGTTTCTCGTTGACTTTCATACGTAAGTGTTATTAGATTGACAGTGACACACACAAACACAGAGTGGCTCCAGTTTACCCTGCTACAAAGCTATTTCCAGTTTTCTCCCTGATCGTTTCGTATTTTACGCTATCATATTACTAACACATCCAGTTATATAAGAAGAGTACTTATTACATTGTTTCACTGTCGGAGGTTCCCACTTGCAGTACCACCGCTCTTGCAATTCCTGACCATTGTTGCCAGTCAGAGACTGAAAGAGTAGATGCGTCGTTCGTCAAGTGTGTGTTTGGTCAGCGCTTGAGCGTAACAAGTTAAAACTGCAGCGTGAGATGCTACAACAAATCCATTACGCATCGCGGAGAGCCTCACTGTCGAAATTCCGAGAGATCATCTTCTGTTAAGTCAAGAAAAATACTTTTCTGCTACATAAATCTCTCTTAATGACTCTGACGTTAAAATTAGGTATGTGGGATTGTACAGAGAAGTGCCCACAATATTCAAATACGATATATACGATATTGCAATGCCTGTGTTCTGATTACGATACAAAGTTCTTTTAGAAATGCATGCATGTCGAAAGGAACAGGCACCGACTACAGCCGTAATGAAGTACATTAAATGAATTCGCAATAGCGAATGACAACCATCAGCTGTAGAATGGAATGGAATGAAGACAGTGATGATCTGTGCCGGACCAGGACTCGAACCCAGATTTCCCGCTTATCGCGAGCGGTCGCCTTCCATTTCATTGTCATTCTACAGCTAATGGTTGTCCTTACTAGCAATTGCGAATTAATTTAATGTATTGAAATCCATTTGCCATCCTCAAGTTAAATTCGAAAAGCGAAATTACTGTAATACGGTTCTCTGGCGAGACGTCGGAAATATCTGTGAAATTTACATATTATTTCGCCGGCGCAACTGACAGTCGCCAGGTGCGGCGAACATACTGCTGGGGCTGTGACCGATGTCTCCTTTCCACTCGTCTGAAAAGGAACTGCGCATGAGCGAACGCGCCGAACTCTGTGGCCAATAGTGGTCCGAGAGACAGCTACGCCACCTGTCGGACGAGGAACGAACAGCAACGACGCACGCGCACTCTCGGTCACACTGCAGTGTCGTCGGCGGGCGCAGCGCCGTCTGTAGGGAGCTGCCGGTAAGTGTCCGCGCTGGCGTACGCCCAGCCTAGCCATTGTCATCCGAATATATAGGTCGCCACCGCAGCGTCATCCCTTGTACGTCGAACAGTTCTTTGTGGTCGCTGGTATTTTAACATAGCCAGCGCTGGATTACATGCTGTGTCCCAGTTGGGCAGATTAGTCGAGCTGCGAATTTTTACTGCTTCTTTAACGACGCTGTCCCAGTATGAAGACGTCGACGTGAGATTTTTTTAAAATTCCTTGCTGTGTTGTGTACTGAAACAGTGCTCGGCCACTGCAGTTACCTCTGGCTGGCCCAGACGAGTGTGTTGTCGACGTTCGACGCATCTGTCCTCCACGGTGCGACAAGTTTGTCCAACGTATGATGTCCCGCATTTTTAGAAATCTAATAGACACACAATCACCTTCAGTCTAGATCATCTCTCACGGAGCCTAAAAGAGCTCTGAATTTCGTTGGCGGACGAAAGACGCATTTTTGTTTCTCCAATAATCTTCCTGTTTTTCGAAGAAATACTACCGGCGTCTGGCAGTACGACCATTTCTCTTCGGTCTTCATAATTAAAAAATGAACTTTCCTATTCGCATAACCTAGTTTTCAACTATCTGAGAATACTTAAGAGCTCCAAAGAGGAACTATCTTACAATGTTCGTAATTATTCTTCATAGATTGAATTAAATGTTAGCATACTTAAATTAAAATTCAACATCGTCAATACACTGAAATATGCCTACTAGTCACTTAAAAATGACGAATTTATTCCTTGTTAGTGTAATTTAATAATATGCATAACCTTCACCATCGAACATGAAACAGGCAAGAGCAAAAACTTATTTAATAAAAACTGTCTGATGATAAAGCTACCCATAAATTTGAAATATTTTGTAAACAAATCACAGATGACTGTATAGGCCAGCCGGCCGGTGTGGCCGTGCGGTTCTACGCGCTTTATTCTGGAACCGCGTGACCGCTACGGTCGCAGGTTCGAATCCTGCCTCGGGCATGGATGTGTGTGATGTCCTTAGGTTAGTTAGGTTTAAGTAGTTCTAAGTCCAGGGGACTGATGACCTCAGAAGTCATATAGTGCTCAGAGCCATTTGAACAATTTATATAGGCCAGTAATACATAACTCATCATGTGACCCACTAGTAAATAAAACAGCGTATTTTCACGCTATGATAGATCGTGTGAGTACAGTTCCACTTACTAAAGAAAATATGGAGACAAAATGTGATATATTTAAAATAGCAGTTACAAGTAGAGGCTGCAATCCTAATATAGCCGATAAAATATTCAGGAAGAAAACTATTGCCAAATGTGCTAACGAAAATGAGGAAACATTAGCGAAAGTAGAAAGAAAGAAGAAAGAAAAATTCGTTCGCTGCTATGTATGGGAAACATAAACTAGGAATCAATATTATACACACAACAGACAAAGCTCAAATGCAGCGACAGTGGCATGTTGTACATCGAACAAACACGACATTAGTTCATTAAAAATCAAAAATAACATTTAAACAAAAGCGAAAACTCTCCATTCAGTATTCATTTTCGATAAATTCTACTCTACTGCAAACATTAGCCCTAATCATATGTTAAAATGTTTGAATTCCTATGTGACCAAACTGCTGAGGTCATCGGTCCCTAAACGTACTCACTACTTAAACTTACTTATGCTAAGAGCAAAACACCACACACACGCGCACGCCCGAGGGAATAAGCGAACCTCCGCCGGGCGGGGCCGCGCAATCCTTGCAAATGCCGCCTCAAACCGCGCGGTCACTCCGCGCACTTAGCCCTAATCATTCCATCTTTCATAGAGCCGAAAAAGAAAGTTACATGAGCAGCTTCGAGGAAATAGGGATAAACACACATCTGCTAAAAAATCCAAATAACATCTAACATGAACAAAGAAAATCGAATTAGAAAATATGTATTGGGGACTTCGACAAAAGTCTTACCGGTTCCAGGTAATTCATAACAAAGAAGACAGTCCTACATTTTACATACGATTTTCCTAGATTTTTGTCAAAGATATGAATTAAAAGATAATATTTGGAAAAAAATAAGAGCCTATAAGGTAAGTAAAAACTACATACAATGGTTGTGTGTGTGTGTGTGTGTGTGTGTGTGTGTGTGTGTGTGTGTGTGTGTGTGTGTGTGTTTTTCATTGTATCTAGGTACCACTTCAGAAAGCCATCGGTTAGAACGGGTAGCAGTAAATAAAATGTGATTTTTTATTGCAATATTATGTACTGTGTTCAATACAATTTCTCTAGGCTGTAGAACATCAGGCACAAGAAACATAAGAGCGGTTTCCTACAAACAAAAGCTTTTGCCGATAACGTAAGTGAATATGTGATACTGTATATATACAGCAAGAAGTATTTCCGTTGATCTTAACGTTATGTACTATACAGCGCTAATATTCGTATCCATAGCGTCGGGAATTCAAAAGTTGTTAGAACCTTCCTCAAAATCACTGGAAATGTAACCTACACCTACAATCAGCAAGTGAACTTGAACGATTGTGTGTGTAAGCTCGAACTGATCTGACTTTCACGTGATAGTTGTTTCGGGAGATGTACGTGTGAGTTACTGCACTCTCCTTGAATCTTATGCTCTCACAGCTTTAAACAGAAGCCATCTTTGTGTAGCGAAACACCTCTTGTGGCGACTGCAGTTGGAATATAATGAACATTGTGACGCCATAATCATTACCGTCCCACTTCAACGCGGGGTCGGACCTGTTACTATGGATTTGGCAAATGTTAATATCAGAAGGTGGCCAGAGGCTCTTCCTGTCGCCACCCCATGCTGTACCCCAGCTGTCTGCGTCTAGTGTAAGGCACGAAATAGTGCGAACGTTTTCAATTGTCTGCAAGTCATGTAACTGAGGCGGGACATTCACCTTGTGGCATGTGGAAAGCCGCCTAAAAATCACATCTACGATGGCCGGCACACCGGCCTTCATCGTTAATCCGCCGGGCGGGTTCGATCTGGGGCCGGAGCGCCTACCCGAGTCCAGAAAGCAGCACATTGGCGCTCTCGGCTAACCTGGCGGGTAACATCGTGACGCTATGACACTACCTAAATGAGCCCCAGACGAAACGCGTCACTTTTCTTTGCGTCTTCTCATTTTCTCTATTAATGTTCCCTTTTGGGGTCCCATATTGACAAGCAGTTATCTCTAAACGGTCGAGTAGGTTTTTTAAGCCCTCTCTTTCGTAGGTGAATAACATTACTTCAGGATTATTAGACTCAGTGGAGTATCTGCTTTTACTACTACTACTATCTAGTTCCGTTCAGTTACTATTAAGTTTCCCAGTGCTTCTTCACAATAACCGTAATCGAATAGTAAACGGTCTTTTCCCGTATATGTAAGCAATACGCTGCAGCATTTATCGAAGTTCAGTACCAATTCCCAAACACTGCACTAAGTGTAAATCCTCTCAGGTCTTGGTTCATCTCGCTGCTTTTTTTGTAGAGTTGTCATTTTCCAATATGAAGACTCAGAGATTCGTACCATGAATGGTAATGGCCTCATAGCACTCCCTTGGGTTACTGCCGAAGCTGCAATTACCAGTAACCCTTTTTGAACGACATGTTAAGCTCTGTGCACGGCAAAGTCAAGACTTAACTCACAAATATGATAGGATATTCCGGAAGCTACAATTTTGTTCACTACGCGCCTGTGCAGGACTGTATCGGATGCCTTCCAGAAGTAAAGGCACACGGCCTCAACTTGGGTGCCGTTATTTACTGACCACTGTATCTTGTGGACTGCACCAGCTGTTTAACAAGCTCGTTGCCCACAGAATCCATGGTGATTGTTGAAGATATTACTTTTTCATTTGCAAAACTATCATCACAAACGACCTTCAAACGTGTTCGACAATTTTACAGCAGATGTAAGTCAGCGATATGGGTCAATAATTCTGTGAATCTGTTTAACGATCTTTGTTGAAAACTTAAGGTTGCTTTGAGTGCTTAATGGCACCAGCTATGGGTGGGTAGTATCATTGATATCACTAAGGCTCTTAGCTTCACCAAAAGTGATTAGAAGCTGTCAACGAAAAGTCAGTATTTTGGGTTTACATAAAGTGTTCCGCGTGCTAAGGATTTCTGAGAGGCCGTAACTGATGAAGCTGGAAAACCAGTACTCGTTCATATTTCATTCGGCTTCGTACGTAGAGTAGTTAGTTACAGATAAGACGGAATCATATAGAACTGTTAGCTATTGCTAGATCTTGGCTAGTTCGTCAGTGCACAAATCTGGCCTCCTTAAGTTGACGTCATATAAAGAAATAAAGGTGAAGCACAGACACAGATCTATTAGGAAGAACTTCTGGTATTCACACACAATATTTACATTCCTCGGAGTCCTAATAAGAGAGTACTTCTCGCTGTGCATGTGGCACAAAGCATCTCCTAAAAGCGTCCAGTTCAAAGCGGCAGGCAGCGCAGCTGTTCGTATGCTGTATTCTAGTTTGCTTGTGTTCGAGGGCAGCAGCCTGGCGCAGCTGTCGTTCCTCGTTTCTCGCCACATTGCCGTAAATACTGCACGTGCAACGGCTGCCTTAATATTGGTGTTTAACATCATTAAAAGCGATGAGATAGGGGGCGTGTTGTTAGAAGATAGAATATTATCGACAAATATACTTCGGAAGACACGGTAAACTGAAGTGAATGACAACATTAAAATTCTTGTTACTGAGAGACGAAAACTAAAGAGCAACTAATATCTATAAACGCCTACTGCAAACGAAATACTTACAAATTCTGACACTGGAGACTTCAACAAAACCCAGTAATACCTTACTTTCGTTGCAGAGGAAATGTCACGAATAGTGTGTGTTCATGATTTAGGGGTGCTTAACGTTGAGGTTATTTGCGCCTATGTCAAGAACAGTTTTTGAGCCTATTACATACGATAAAAGAATAGAACCAATTTGTTTTTTCAAAATGTTAGTAAAAGTTTACCAGTGCATTGGTAGCATTTCTAATGTTATGCTTTTATACTGTAGTTGAGGGGAAAATAAGTTCAAACTGCAATCACTAGCGCTTCGTTGTATTTTTTATTCCATTCTTTCGTGAAAATGTACATCGACAAATGAGCAGAAGCTGGAGGTAACGTTAGTGGTTTTTGTACTCCATGATCTTAGACTGATTTGGCTTCAATAATTTTTTGTAAAATGCATAAGCCCCAAGTGCCAGTAATGCATTTAGTGACGGTTTGTTTGCCGTAAATACTAATTCATTAAATTTAACTATGTAGTTTTCTGGAAACAAATTATTATACTTCCTAGCATTAACAGTTCTGCTTAACATTCAGACCATCATAGCAGACTAGACTGCGTTAGTAAAATATTGTCTTAAGCCACACTAAGCAGACCGCAGAAAGCAGGAAAGTGAACGGATGCACAAATTAACGAAAACTACTAATATGTAATATACTTCGAGAATAAGGCCATTGATAAAGTTTTCGTTTGACCAGTTACTGATTATTAAATTTAAAAAGCCGAAACTAGCAACAAAACTGAAAGTGCAGAGATCATCTTTAATAATTGTAGTATGTGCAAAAAAATCAGCTGACCTTCACGCAAAACAACTCCCTCTTACTTCTCGTTCCCTCGCAGATTTTGCAGTTACAGCTACTTTGTGTCTTACTTCGCTTAGTACGAAAGTGTCATACGTCGCGACAACACGCTTGGATTCTCGGAAAATCCAGCTACATCCACAACAGCCATAAGGTAAATGTGATTGTTAGTGTCCATTTAAATAACTGAATGTTCGGCATTAGCACAACACATCCGTCATGGGAATATAAGTATGTGTGACTAGCGTAATACCACTAGCACTTCCTGTGGTTAAATACCGTCTTATTAATGACGTCGTATAATAGTTCCACACTCTCCTTTCGTGCTCGGTGTTCTATTTCAGACGTCAAGGTGTCCGCCGGTTGTTACTTGTCTAATGAGCCAAAGACATCCATTAGTGTACGTCCCGAAACGCGGCAGGTTAGTTTGTCCATGGCTGGTTCGCGTGCGATCATTCTAAGAAAAATCTGAAAAGAATCTCACCAGTTTAACAATTCAAAATACTTTTTTTCACAGGTGTTAGCTTGTATGCGAAAACTTTTCTTGTTTGCTAGTTCGTCAGAACTGTTATTCAATCCCCCATCACAAATTCACCTCTGTGCTCTCGTTTATACTCCCTGGAGACAGATCTTAAAATGCATCAGCTGTCAGGACTTCATGTTTTCGGATATAATTTGCCTTTTTGTAGCGTTTGCGTATTCGAGGGCGACTTGACTAATTTTCTTTCGTTTTCTGAACACTCATAATATTTCTTACAATAAAATCCCTCACACCACCTACTTATTGCTCCTTTCTATCGATTTCTATAATGCGCAAAGACAGATTTCGATTGTTGATTGACACGCTGCGTTAGTTCTGATAATGGGAGATTTCTATATCGTTGTTTGCAGGTGCAAGGGAAAGTGGTAGCTGTACGGCAGCAGCTGGAGGCCGTGGTATGGGTGGCAGCGGCGCTTTAACACGCCTCGCTGGGCAGCCGTGCCGTCACCACGGAAGGGGATGGCGGGCCGTGTTTTTTGTCGCGCGTCTGGTTACATTGGATTGGTAGCATCGCACAGCTGCCCTCATGCGATAGGGAGCATTCTCAGTTGGTGATACGCAGCTGTGCCTGAGCCGGCACGAATTGCATTTTCTGCTGGGGTTAAGACTGATGTTTCGTAGGTCCAAAAGTGTCTCATGTGCTAGACGGGGACTACTTATGCCGGACCTGCCTATAATTGTGTACATTGAGACTTCCTCGCAGATTGAAGCTGTGTACCGGACCGAGACAAGAGAGATTTTTTCTCAAAGGAAACTTCATATAAACATTTGTGCATGTCCGGTATTTTCACCATGCCAAAGTGCTGCCACCTGTTGGTCACAACTATATCAACAAATGAATGTAGGAGTCTTCAGCAACTTATGGCAGCCAGGATACGTGATTAGTTATATTCCACTATATAATTGAATATTATTTTACATAGTAATTATTCAATGACCTGATTATTTATTACATCAGTGAATATTTCAAAATTATTTTTGTCCGTAAGAAGCAGCAAAGTGTACTGTATTTTGAAAAACGAGTACATAGTTGTGTATACATCTTGCATATGAAATCATTAAGGAATCGCCTGAGAGCATTAAAGGACGAAGAAAAAAATTCCTCCCTCCAGAAAAATATTCAGGCCTGAAAGGATTAAATACATTGGTCGCTCATTTCAGTAACAGTCGCCAGATTCTAAGGTCATCCTCGATTCCTCGTGGCAGTAGTTTGAAGTTTAGGACGGGTTATCTCGATATTATCTGCAGGCGAGAGAGTAAATAGCAGAGACAGTCAAGTGAATGATATCGGATGAGTCTCGTTTCTTAAGGACAGTAACTATAAGTAACACTTGAATAGAAACGAGCCAAAGGCTGTAAAATGCGAACCTCTGAAAGGATCGTCGGGTTCGAAATGGTGATAAAATATCCCGTCTCCGTCTCCAGCGACCACTCCTGACAAGAAGTCATTCCCTTCCATGGTACAGCGCTGCAGATTTTCAGCAGAGTCCCATTCGACATTCTTCCTGTGCTGACTGAAGACTCTGAGACACTCACTGGGTACACAATTCGTAAAATTTGCCTGTCCGTAATAGTGTAGTGAACATTTCATGTGCACCATCTGACGTCCGTGGCAATGGCTGCTGCCATAACACGCCGGTCTTGAATGAGGTAATCTACCTGCTGGGGAATGACATCGGTAATGAATTGTGGCTTTCCCGACTCCTTCCACAATCAGGAAACGCACTACACCCATTTGCTCATCTTTTGAAGCCTCCATTTCACTGTTCCCGGCACGACTGACAGAGGGGAAGGCTTCGAAAACGGCACACACACTTGGCTCATATTTCGTAGCTCCCTCGTGTACTACCTAAACTGAATCAGTGCAAGATATTTTGGCTCAACAACCCTCCATTTTGAGAGAAACATCCCTAAATTTCATGACTCGCAATCTACTCTAAATTCACGGCGTCAGCATATAATTGAGCCTTTTTCATCATATGATGTTGGGTCTGCAAACGCATATTCTCCTAGATATCGAGGAAAGACATTAAGACATCCCATTTCGTACCCATAGGGTGCACGCTCAAGAACGAAAGCTCCGCTGGGATAGTGACAAAGGCATTTGGCTAGGGAGAGGAGAACCCGTGATAGATTCCCAAACGATTTCTGCAGTGTCTTTATTTGTACTTTCTTTTTGCGGATAGAAACTTGTAGACAGTGCAGTGTAAACAAGGTAAGTAAACCAATAAATAATAATAATAATAATAAAGGTAGGTAAATAAGTTTATCAAACGACTTTGATTAGTAAAGAATTACATTTTAAGACTCGTTATATGAAAGAAATTCGGAGCAAGGTGCTGCGAACATGTCGAGACAGACCACAACCAGCCAACCGGGTGATGCTTGTTTACAAACAGGCGTGGGACAGAATTTCATTTTGAGGGCTTTGTGGAAACCGAGCGGGAATTGACCAACAGTGACGTCACAATAACGTTTCACAGCATAATTCATCAGTTGTCGGCACCGATTTTTAGGCGATGGCACCGTGTATCAAATATGCATCAAACTCAACTCCCGGGAACCAATTATTTTAAATGCAAAGAAAGTCTGTTTCTCGCCAAATCTTCAGAAGGAACAAGTGTTTCATACTGGTTACCTGCCAAATATGGACCGAAGCGGTTGGCCGTGTCTGAGACCTTCCCCTTCTGAGTGCTGTGGTCGGTCAATGCGCGCGTGTTCGCTCCGTCGTAGTGCGGGTATGTGCCCACGTGCAACTTACAAAACGGGGAGCTGCGTGAAACCAGAAATAAAAACCTCCAAACAATAGCGAATATGGGCAACTTTCGGGACACATTATTCGGGCGTATTTACAGAAGAAAAATAGTGAGAGTGCTACACTTCAAAATAACAGATTTAAGAGCAACCTTTTTTTTTGCGAGAACAGAATTTTTTCTTGACCCCCACAAATTTTTCACCGCTGTTGTGGCATCTTAAGCGTTTTTTTCTGTTATTGTTCCTAAACTATACACATACAAATTTTGTGAGTTAAAAATGTTATAAAATTTTGTTGGTCAAATCACATATGTTTTACCGATTTTACATTGTGTGCGCCCTGTGACTGCCAAAAAATACCAGCCCCTAAAACTGTAATACAGCAAGTCAGACATAATAGGAGGATGTTAGAACAACGTCTGAATTGAATTTTTGTTTCAGAATATAACCTCGAAACTGTATATTACGGTAAAATTGAGATATACGCCAACTTTCTTTACGCTGACAGTTGCTGTAGTTAAACTCTCCTGAGATGTGTGTGGTTATTATTTGTCTGCTAAATTTGTTATTTAGTAGCACATGAACATCGGTAATATTTTGCGATGTTTTAGTTTCGAAAACCATTTGTAGTTTGCTGATCGTAGATGGTTTCGGATTTATAACAGAATTTCACGTTCTCCTGTAGCCCTTACTTCTAGAGTGTAGGCAATATGTAATGTGTTCGGTATATTAGACTTCTATATTCATGAATTAGCAGATAATGTTGAAATATACAGTCAGCCTGCTTTCATCGTACAAACATAACTTTCTAATCATACCATAACAGCCAGGAGATAGTAGAAACACCGCTTTGCGCGCTGAAACACCGCTTTGCGCGCTTCCGATGACGAGATGGTATCATCTGCATCCTTTGAAGGCTTGGGCTAATGGAAAGTGGCAGCGCATACGCGCCGCCAGAGAATATTGGCACTCAGTGACACAGGTCACCTGCCTCCTATTGCGGACACCCTGGGGTTCTCGAAACTGGCACGTAAACCGGCGTTGTTCCCTAGTAGTTGGTTTAGGTATTCGCATATGAAGACCTCATTTACTAACAAGTCGACGTCTTTTCTTTCCACGAATTGACAACTACGTCTGAGGTTCCAGTTGCTTCTTCAGTAGGAACCCAGTCACAGATGCTGACAATGAAACCTCCAGTTACCTCAAATAAATAAGAAGCAAGGTTCGAAGAGAATTCCTTCCCGTTACCCATTTCCTTGACTTTCTATCGCTCTTCACGTAACTCATGCGTAAGACTCAAATAAATCAAGCTTCCTGACAAGAGGAAAATACCAAATTTCCTTGCAACGAAGAATAAATCCTCTGCTTGGTAATACCATGGATTGAGAAAATTTTAGCATTCGTGTACCTTTTTCTCGATTGCAGCCCGATTTCGTATTTACTTCTATATTTCTGTGTATTCCTTTAATAATCTGCTGTTAAATTGCAGCATTGATCTCAAGTTAGTAAGTCAGTTTTTTTAGCTCCAGTTGGCATCTGTTGCTTTTCATTGATTCTGTTTTGTAAACATTGCGCACGATGTTGTCCACAGAGCTCTGTAGAAGGCTTTCTTGTCTCCCTTAAAATAAAACAATACAAAGAGTTTAGGTTAGTATAAAGATCACGTGGGCGATTCGAAGCAGAGAATGCATTCAACTTACTTATGAGGTATCGTGTCAAGTCGGAAGAAATGAAATTCTTTATAGTTCTTTGCCGGTAAAGAAACATTCTTGCGTTTACAGTTTTGACAAGGAAGCTCTCAACAATAGCGGCAAGCAGTTCTACAGCGTTTGGAAAGCCGCCGAATATGCAGTACAAGGAAGTACAGTAGTAAAAATTGGCCTATAGGCATAGATATGTGCTGGAAAATTAACTTTGTCGATTGCAATATGTCTGCATAATTTACATGAAGTGGTATGAAATAAAATATACCGGCAAGTGCAGTCAAATGGTTTCACGTTTGATGTCAAATGTAACAAGACACGAACGATTTAGCAAGTAAAGTGTGGAACTCTGTATCAGGGCAGTCGGCTGTTAACGATGTTAGCATGCGTTCGTTGCTTTATTGCAGATACGACAGTGGATGTTGTGCACGTATACCACGGTAGTGACAATGTCACGCAGAAAACGGTTATTATCTGATCAAAAAGCAAAAATCCGTACGTACAAGGAAATAAGACACTCTAATCGTCAAATTGCCAAGATGATGAACTGTCCTAATACAGTGAGTGAAAATTTTGTTAGAGTGGGCGCACGATGTGGACGGAACGGAAAATATGGGCAAAGCAGAAAATTCTCAGACTAGAAAGGGTTACTTTTGCCCACAGGAAGAGCCACAACCAAGTTTTTGTTATCAACTTGCTGCTGGCTTACAGTTGTCAGTAACTGCCGGACGTGAGAGACAGATTTTGTCACATGGCAAACATCTAGTATTCAAGAAACATCTGCAGAAACCCGCCTTAACACCCAAATACAGACAGACTAGATCGGAGTTTGCTGAAAAACATGCCATAGGCTTCAGAATGGGGTAAAGTGATCGGTGATAGTTTGTTACATCGGAAGGATGGATTTCAGTATTAGTGACATGATCTGAGAATAGAGCCACAGATAACGAGTAGAAAGTTTGGTGCTGGATGTGTTAAGATTTGGACAGCCTTCAGCGCTAATGGTAAATCACACAATGCTTCACAGAACACCAGAATGAAGTCCACCATATACACAGGATCGATTATGTATGAGGACCCAGATGACGAAAGTATCTTGTTTCAACAGGATAATACATATGTATATGGTTCTGTTGGAACAAAAAAGTGGCTTGAAGATAAAGATCGGTGTCTCGCCCTGGCCTGTGCGTAGCTTTGAACCCCGTGGAAAACCTTCATGAAATTCTTGCAAAGTGTGTTTAACGCAATGTAAGGCAATCCAGGCCGTATATGAGGTGAAAAGAACGATACGAAAAGAATGGGTGACAATTTCACGGCAAGAACTACAAACCCTAACGGAGTCAAGTTACACAGAATTTTTGAGGTAAATAGGAAGAACGGAGGTTGGACACAAGTGCTAACAATGCAATAACAGAACAGTACAGTAAGTACCTTTATACCAGTTTCCACCCAGGAAATGCAGACGCTTTATTTTATTATTCGTGTTACGAAAGAAACTTCCACTTTTTAATTTCGTCATTGTTCACCTCTTATGTACATCTACTACTTACATAGTAAATTCGATAGCTGTATGCTTCAATCATTGTACTTTCACTTTCGTGGAACCCTGCCTGTCCTGATGTCCACTACTGTAGTATACTAAATCCCTCGATGATGTACCACTCGTATTCAGACATGTTAAAACACAATTAAACTAAGCTGCACTTTCCACTGGTAAGTTAACTTCGAAGTAATCCTCCAGGAAGCGTTTAAAATTAGTACAGTTGCCAATTTTCTCGTCCATGATTAACATGTCGATTCTTCACGAAACAGTTTTGAGTACGGGTAGTGATACCTCTGCCTGTTCCTCGTCGCTCGCCTTTAATGGCAATGTTCTTTCTTCACTAGTGAAGTCTTTCATTTGGACCTTCACTATTGACGCACGTGTGTTCAGCTTTCACTTCAGAAGCGTTTCTCTTACCGGTCGAAGTGGCGCAATGACGAATCGTAAACTCCTTCGTGCACGGGAAGATTGGAATTAAAGTATCATGAGTCACGTGGTACGTAAGTCACCTAAATAAATTTTAGTCGATTCCTGAACCGTTCCCTTAGCGCCGCCTCCGCTATTTCTTATCTTCCGTCATCGGCCGATTGAGTTTGTGCCCTTTCTCTCGATACCGCAAGTGCATTTAAATTTGATCGTTCTGTACAGCTCGCAACCCCTCTTAGTTGTATTAAAGAGATAGTGAAATAAACCGGTGTCTAGTAGTGATAGACATTTCAGAGCAAATGTAGTAAAATGGATAAAAAACCCGAACACCTGGGAATCGCTCCTCACATGGTCCTTGGATTTTTTACTTACCGCTTCTTTCACACCTGGAAATCATTCGTTAATGCGAATAACGCCAAGTTGCACGTCGGTTTGGAATCATATGATTTCTAGGGCTGGTCAGTTTCAAAGTCGGAGGGAAGGGAGTGTACACCACGTCCAAAAGGGCCATGCCCAGGGAAGCACTGCCATGTAACTCTACGTTTCACTCTCGAATGGCGCGCGAGAAGAAACGAACACACGATTATTCCCATGCGAGGTTCAATTCCTTCCTATGTACATAGGCGCCAACAAAATATTTTCGCCTTCGGAAGAGAAAGTTGGTGATAACAATTTTATGAAAATACACTCCTGGAAATGGAAAAAAGAACACATTGACACCGGTGTGTCAGACCCACCATACTTGCTCCGGACACTGCGAGAGGGCTGTACAAGCAATGATCACACGCACGACACAGCGGACACACCAGGAACCGCGGTGTTGGCCGTCGAATGGCGCTAGCTGCGCAGCATTTGTGCACCGCCGCCGTCAGTGTCAGCCAGTTTGCCGTGGCATACGGAGCTCCATCGCAGTCTTTAACACTGGTAGCATGCCGCGACAGCGTGGACGTGAACCGTACGTGCAGTTGACGGACTTCGAGCGAGGGCGTATAGTGGGCATGCGGGAGGCCGGGTGGACGTACCGCCGAATTGCTCAACACGTGGGGCGTGAGGTCTCCACAGTACGTCGATGTTGTCGCCAGTGGTCGGCGGAAGGTGAACGTCCCGTAGACCTGGGACCGGACCGCAGCGACGCACGGATGCACGCCAAGACCGTAGGATCCTACGCAGTGCCGTAGGGGACCACACCGCCACTTCCCAGCAAATTAGGGACACTGTTGCTCCTGGGGTATCGGCGAGGACCATTCGCAACCGTCTCCATGAAGCTGGGCTACGGTCCCGCACACCGTTAGGCCGTCTTCCGCTCACGCCCCAACATCGTGCAGCCCGCCTCCAGTGGTGTCGCGACAGGCGTGAATGGAGGGACGAATGGAGACGTGTCGTCTTCAGCGATGAGAGTCGCTTCTGCCTTGGTGCCAATGATGGTCGTATGCGTGTTTGGCGCCGTGCAGGTGAGCGCCACAATCAGGACTGCATACGACCGAGGCACACAGGGCCAACACCAGGCATCATGGTGTGGGGAGCGATCTCCTACACTGGCCGTACACCTCTGGTGATCGTCGAGGGGACACTGCATAGTGCACGGTACATTTAAACCGTCATCGAACCCATCGTTCTACCATTCCTAGACCGGCAAGGGAACTTGCTGTTCCAACAGGACAATGCACGTCCGCATGTATCCCGTGCCACCCAACGTGCTCTAGAAGGTGTAAGTCAACTACCCTGACCAGCAAGATCTCCGGATCTGTCCCCAATTGTGCATGTTTGGGACTGGATGAAGCGTCGTCTCACGCGGTCTGCACGTCCAGCTCGAACGCTGGTCCAACTGAGGCGCCAGGTGGAAATGGCATGGCAAGCCGTTCCACAGGACTACATCCAGCATCTCTACGATCGTCTCCATGGGAGAATAGCAGCCTGCATTGCTGCGAAAGGTGGATATACACTGTACTAGTGCCGACATTGTGCATGCTCTGTTGCCTGTGTCTATGTGCCTGTGGTTCTGTCAGTGTGATCATGTGATGTATCTGACCCCAGGAATGTGTCAATAAAGTTTCCCCTTCCTGGGCCAATGAATTCACGGTGTTCTTATTTCAATTTCCAGGAGTGTGTGTCGACGCAACGAAAAACGCCCCTGTTCTAACGACAGCCATTCCAACTCGCGGGTTGTATCCGTGACTCTCTCCTATTTCGGCGATCATGCGTGACCAGCTACCTTTCTTTGAAATTCTCCGATGCCCTCCGTTAGTCGTATCTGGTAAGGATCCCATACTGCACAGCAATACTCTAGCAGAGGACGGACAAGAGTCTCATCAGTGGATTTCTTCCATATTCTAAGCGTTCTTCTAATTTTAGACTTACCCACAACATTCTTGTTCGTCTCAGTTTAAGTTGCTCGTAATTGTAATCCCTAGGAATTCAGTTACACAGCTTTGATTGGTGTGATCTATCGTGTCGCCGAAATTTAACGGAATGCCTTTACTATTCTTGTGGTGGACCGCAATTGTCGCTTTTCACACCATTTGCGATAACTCTCGCCTCATCGTTCCGCTGAACCGAATAGCTTTACTGTCTGTTAAGACCGCACAACATTAAAGGAGAAAAAGTAAGGCCACCATATTGTCTATACGCGTGAAGTCGAAAATCTTTCCGAACATTACCAGCCTATTTTAGGTCATGTGGGCGGCTATATTGCTGCTGATTTCACTATGCTTATCTGCTTTGTTCAATAAACTAACGAAAGAAACGGTATTTAGTATGCACTGTACTAACACAAACGAGTTACAACTTATCATGATGACGTTACAGGAAGAACATTTTTTTAATAAAATGAAGTATTTCATATTTTCAAGAGTTAGCACACGAATTAGCACGATCATACGAACTTCAAACTTCGAAACCCCCCTCTCTACATTCAGTCCTTACCGTGAAGTAGCGTTACAGGACTACCACGGAAGTATGCAAACGTAGCGGGGCATAACAGTTCACAAATCATTCAGTGCCACAATTATGAAAATGCAATTGACAGAAGCAGAAAAATCACGCCGTAACAAGTGTGTAATTCAGCAAGTCTTTCACCTATGAATCCAAAAGGGCACGGAATAAAGAGAGCGAGAAATTTTATGGAGCGGAAGTTTTCTTCAGATTTCTTCACTGAAAGCCGATCTGCCTGCTAGTGGCTTTTACAGCAGAGGTGAAAACCTTGTCTCTAGTGTCACTAGAACCGAAAAATAACACTTTCTTCTGCGTGAAGGTCGAACATTTCACCGCTAAGTTCGCATACAACTGTGTCAAACAGCACTCACTTGTTCCAATGATGGCCAAGAAAGAGAATCAGTAACGTAAATGGCAAGGCAGGCCGCAGTTTGTATTGGAACGCGCTTCCTGGTCTCAAACCATAAATTCGCTACCTTTGTCATACTTAATCTAAATGACAGTGTCCAGTGAATTTACCAGGTTAATGTTTTGAGCCATACCAGGAAGTAAATCGATGGTAAAGTAGTTGCCCAAAGTATT
This sequence comes from Schistocerca gregaria, assembly GCF_023897955.1. Lineage (NCBI taxonomy): Eukaryota > Metazoa > Arthropoda > Insecta > Orthoptera > Acrididae > Schistocerca > Schistocerca gregaria. Next base: position 574,808,693 of record NC_064931.1, on the reverse strand, counting down.
CTATAATACTGCGAAGTCTTCATAAGACTAGTGACAGGCAGAATAGACACATCACTGTCGCTACTTTTTGTTCCTTGTTGCACATTCTTATCGCAACTATTTCTCCTTTCATGCTATCAGAATCTGGATTCTTTCACTGCAATGATTCACCTGTTTAATTACCTTCGAAGATTTTGAGTACTACTTTTCTGGTCATTGCGAAAAAGTCCCTTGTACAGTTCGTTGAAATGTTGTTACGTATAACGTTGATAGCGTCTGGTGGTGGTAAAAAAGCTAATCGCTTCCAGTAAATATTTTTTTAGTTTACTGTTTCCATAAGGCACAGAAGCAAAATACCTACGGCGGCAACAAAAGAGGACTAACCCTGAACTAATTTTCCCTGCTCATTATTTATTATGATGGAGTTGCTGTCAGCGCATCTGGATGTTTCTCGTAATTACGCTTTAGAGCCATATCATAGTTAGAAAAATGAGAAAGAAACTCATTGGCCTACATTAGGTATTTCTGCTTCCAGTCAATGCAATGGCAGCCGGCAACGCCGTTTGTTTGAAGGGCGAACTTTCTCCATATCAGCCTGTCGTTAGTCTTCTGAAGAATGGAAACATTGTAGAATACTTACGGCAGTTACGTGACCGTCGATTTACGTACGCGTTTGGCTCCGAATATTACTCTGGTAAATTGCTTTCTTGTCATTTACATTATTAAATCTGAATTATTCTCATTTCATGACAGAGGTAGAAAAATGGTGATTTAGAGTCCAGGAAGCTCGTTCAAACAAACTGGAGCTTGCTTCGTCAGTTAACTCGCGCGTCTTGGACATCATAGGGACAAAAAGTGAGCCGTGTTTGACGCAGTTCTTTAAAAAGCCACTAGTAGATACACTTGCTTTCAGTGAAGAAATCCTAATACAACTTCTGCTCCATAAGTTCTGTTGCTATCTTGGTTCTGTACTCTGTAGGTATAGAGGTGTTACGTCTGCATACTTCCGTGGTGGTTCTATAACGCTACTTCATTGTGACCATAGACTGAATACAGAGATCGTTTCGAAGTTGAAAGTTCGTGTTATCCTGCTAATTCGTGTGCTAATTCTTGGCAATATGAAATACTTCGTTTTAATGAAAAAATACTCATTTGGTAACGTTTTAATAGGTTGTAACTCGTTTGTATTAGTACAGTGAATTCTAAATAGCATTTTTTCGTTAATTTATTGAACACAACAGATACACATACGAGGTAAATAAATTAGTAGTAATATAGTCACCCACGTGACCTGAAAAAGTCGGATAATGTTAGGAAAGATTTTAGATTAAGATTAATATGCTGGTAATACCTGTCCTCCTCGCATGTTACGCTGTGCTATCAGATAGCAAAGCTGTGCAGTTGAGCAGAACGATGAGGCGAGGGTCTCACAAATTCTGTCACTGACTGTACCACAACCGATGCTGAAAACGGAATAAAAAATTCAAAGGACTTTCTTTTCGGAACGTCCTCACAGGTTACATATTTTGTGTGTGAATGTAAGAAGTCCATATCCTGGAGACCTGCTTCAGTAAACAAGTTTTCAGATTTGTCTGTTCTTAAAACTTAACTAAAACTATGAACTTCGGTGAGACACTTTAAAGTCGAACCAGACGTCTCTCAACAACTTGAAATCAGAAAACGTTGACAGTTTCTAAAACTTACTGCCCAATGATTGAGCAGACATTCAGTAACATTTATGTACAGTGTAGTCAAAGTATGCACTAAGTTTTTTGTTAGTGCTGTGCAATTGTATGTTCATACGGGAAAATTTATGTATTGTTCTATTTGTGTTTCAGGAAAACGATGATGCGTTCTTGAAAATAAATCCGTATGGCTTAAAAGGAGCTACTGTTTTCAAGAGAGCTGTGTTCCACAGATTTTGAATTAACCCGAAGGATTGTGCTCAGGTATGAGAAAAAATTGTAATTCATTTATGAAGCTCGTTTTACGTTTGCACATAAAGAACTGATTAATGAAGAACACAATATAAGCATTAAAAACTGCAAATTTATAGGAAACGCCCCGGAGAAAAATAGAAGTAAGGGAGAAATCGTTATACAGTTTTAACTGTTCCTGAATAGTTACATGCCATTATTGTGTTTGTATCTTTAACCTTTTGGGTTCCAGTAATACGAAAGAGAACATGATTTAAAACTTTTCTCGTGCTTAGGCTGTACCATTGCAGTAAACAACGAATATAAAATTGTCAAAAAGTGAAAAACTCGTTTTAAGGAGGTGGAAGGGAGAAAGGGATAACATCAGCAAAAAAGTTCACTCAAGAGAGAAGTGGATATACATGTAGTAAAACTAAGTGCCTATATAACAAGTTAACGAGAACAATAAAATAAGTCATAAAAGGGAAAAGTATTGAAGAATAGCTCGAAGAGTATTACATGTAGCAGGTGATCGAAAAACAGTAAAAATATTTACAGTTGTTACAGGAAAAGTGCTAAATTAAAAGTCCAGGTATGAGGAACTTTCTCATTGTAGGGAAAATCTAAATAGAATATGAGGAGTGTATTGACAATCACAATGAAAAAATAAATACAGGGAAAATGGAGGAATAGAATGGAAGTCAGTGTGGGAACAAATTGAAAAAATGAGGCTTACGTGAAGTTTTGAAGAGGGATCATCGAAGTTAGTGTATATAGTGCTGAAGAATCGAAGATTTGGTATTCTTCACCATCTAGATTTGTGTATTTATTACTGCAGACTATTTCCTTATACTTCTAGGTACTTCATACGGTTCAACTTCTAATGACTGATCGTCATTCTTATAATGTAACGTGTGTAAAAATACGAAAACACTCGGGATATTTGGACTATAGTTGTCCAAAAGAAGTAATAAATCTACAGAGCTATAAATCATATCCCCCATGGTCACGCCTCCAAGAGCCTAGATAATTTCAGCATAGGGTGCCATCGAATCCACTGAGTTTTGAATGTGTTAGTGATCAATAGCAGCGGTTCTAGGCGCTTCAGTCCGGAACCGAGCGACTGCTACGGTCGCAGGTTCGAATCCTGCCTAGGGCATGGATGTGTGTGATGTCCTTAGGTTAGTTAGGTTTAAGTAGTTCTAAGTTCTAGGGGACTTATGACCTCAGATGTTGAGTCTCATAGTGCTCAGAGCCATTTTTTTATCAATAGCATAACACAGCTTCGTTTTAGGGTTTTAGCTAAGTTGTTTTGGCTATTGGAAGAGTATAACAAGCGAGTCGCCCACCAGTGAAATTAATGTTCAATAGACAGAGCAGAGGAAGTGAGCGTCGTGAAGAATAATAGAACTGAACTTCTTAAGAAGAAACACTCCAATAAATTGTTATGCGTAAATAAAACGTTCATTTTTAGAAATATTTCCGGGATTAAGATCATCTTAAAATTGTAAATGGTATTCTGGTATAATATCTATGCAGCTGTGCACCTAGTAAGCAGTTCTTTTTTCGTATATGAAGCTCATTCTTTTCATATTAAGATATATACAATCTCCCTACATCAGCCTGAAGATGCTCTTAAGCCGAAACTAAGTGACTGAAGTGTTCTCATTGCTCTATTTCTACGGAGTCGAAGAGTTCTTAGGTTATCGTGAATGAAATGATCATTGTTGTCTACAACGTGTGGAGCGGCAACCCCTATTAGAATACGGCTCCAAGAATGCACTAAGAGTAACACTACACATTCTAACTGTAAAACTTCTTCGATACGGATTTAGTGGTAGCTGTCCAGAAGAACCTTCATTAGGAGTAGCCAATATTGGCCATTATACCAAATAGCGATGAAGGCTTACGTTCGATATTTCAATGGATGGAGCACTTAAATATGGTGTCCCATTTTTAAAATGTTTCAGTGGAGTAATGCTATTACTGCAGTCTGTCAGGAAAAGACTACTTTTGATACTTTTTACGATTGAGACAAATGTGCTGCAGCTGCATGAATCTTTACTTCGTCGTTAGTAGGTAGCCTGTGCCTAGGAAGGTTTGTCTGTGGAGCCATACCGCACAATTGACAGTGCTTCAGTCAACAACAAAAAATAATTCGTTGTCTAGCATGCGGAGTATGTTCATGCAGGTTCCGCAACTACAGTATTGATTTTGAATAAAAAAGCCAGCTCTGTTTCCATAGTTTATTTTAAAAATCGCTACCGGTTTCGGCCTCAAAGGCCATTATCCAGTGACACCTTTATAGTGCCGAAAACCGAACTATAATGTAATTCAGAGAGGGAATAATGTTCTAGTGTACATCACAAACAGCAAGCGTAATACATAACTGTTGCGAAACATTTCTTTCATAAATTTCATAAAAGCATAATAAAAATATGTAAAGTCGTCTATTACTAAAAAACAGAAATATGTAACATAAACTAAGTAATGTTGAAAAACTAGTGGAAACAGGAAAGCATTGAAGCACCAAGACTGTCCGTTGAGTATTTGTTCATCAGTATTATTTAATATGGTACATATTTCTGTAATTTTTAATCACAGAATAATTTTCGATTATGCAGCTTTAGTCAAGTTTATAAAAAAAAGCTTTTATGTAACATTTATGTATTATACTAACCGTTGATGATGCATATTGCTACATTCCTCTCTATTTCAGTAATTCCACTACACGTCATTTTTCAATACTATGTAGATCCCACTGGATAATGGCCTTCGGAATCAAAACAAGTCGTGGTTTTCAAAACAAACAGGAAAGTGCAACTGGTGTTGGCATTTTATTCAGGAAAAAACTCCAGGTCCTATCACTGCCACGTGTCAAAAGTTCAACTTCGCGACTCCTCCACTCCCGCAAGGCAAGTTTTTATTTCTAAGTGTCTTGGAACCACATATTCTACACAACCGTACGAGAAGCAATTTGGCGACACCTTCTCGTCATGAACTCAGGTTTTAAACTCCCGAGCACAATATCTTGTTAGTAAGGTCCTTTGATGTTGGTAAGGCATATGTGATGCCATATCTAATTATTGCTAGTGGCACAGAGTAATACATATCAAATGGAAAAAAATGAAACGGGTCCAGTAATATTCTAGGCTGTAATGTAATATATCGTGACAAATAAAAAGTTTACCAGAATCCAACCCGGATCTGCTGCATTAAACTAGTCCAGCATGGGACGTGGTCCTCACCGCGAAGCACGCCAGACGTGGTGTCCTTGAAATGATCTGTTACATCTCACGGAACGTGTTCCTAATCGTGATTTGTGACCGCAGCGCTCGCTAGTGGCAGTTCTCGGCTATACTTTGCGCGCAAATCTGAGTTTCTATACGAAAGCAGACGCGCGTACAATAGCTGCGTTAAATCTTTTAGCGATTGTCGAAGAATAGTGGAGAAGAACGTTTGGACTCGACGGCTTGAACAGCGAACTGCAGCCTGACGAACGCTGCATAGTGCTGTAATAACTAGTACAAATTAATTGTAAACTCAATCGAATTTCCTTGCCATTTTCGGTTTTAAGTTGACCATAGTTGAAGTATGTCAAATGTTACTACGTGCATGTATAATATCGATACTCGCGATGTTGTATTTATTACAATCACTCTGAAGTAGCTGGACGCTGTGACCGAGCGGTTCTAGGGGCTACAATCTGAAACCGCGCGACCACTACGGTCGCAGGTTCGAATCCTGCCTCGGGCATGGATGTGTGTGATGTCCTTAGGTTAGTTAGGTTTAGTTAGTTCTTAGTTCTAGGGGACTGATGACCTCAGATGGAAAGTCCCATAGTGCTCAGAGCTCCTGCTTACATGGCAGGCGCTCTATCCATTTGAGCCACCGAGGGCTCAGAGGATAGCGCGACTGCAGGAACTTATCCCTTGCACGCTTCCCGTGAGTCCCACATTCCCAACTGTCCACAACCTACATTCTTGATGTTCCTAAAGGATATTTGCCCATCCATTCAATTCTTCCTTAACAGTTATCTTCATATAGTTAAAGACTACCCGGCCATTGACCACCTCCCGAACTCTTACGGGTATCGTCACTTTAGTTGGCGCGAGTATTAGGATGGCCATATCACTCAAAGTTCCATCTTCCCCTACTCATCCAGGCCAATTCGTCGGCCTGGACACCGTAATTACGTCAGGGTCACCTAAGAGGTTTCCCCAACACTAGTCCGGTTCTGGTAGCCATCACCATGAGATGGACTCATCGCTCGTGCTCTGTACATTGGTCAATCAACATATTGCATCCGCAGCAGAAGTTACAACAATGAACCAACTCCCAACGTATGAGCACCTTCCATTGTTGTTTAGTTTTGCGGAAATTTTTTACTGTTTTCAGGCAGTTTATTACAATTTTTGGACAATTTTCTCCCAGTTTCCCAAATACTAACAATAATGCACAGAGGTGCGTTATTTAAACAAATACATACTTGATACATAACAATGTAGGAATGTTTCACTGTAAAGTGCTCGTCCTTCCACTATCATTGTGCTAAAACCAGTTATCAGCGCATGATGTCACTATGAGCAGAGTAGTGGACTTCTAGAGAGGGACGTAGGAAAAAGAACTACTCCACTTCCCCCAAGTTTAAAACTATAGCCCACTGGTGCAGCTTCAAACAAATCGCTGTCATGTATAATAGCAGGATTGAAATGGGAGAGGTAGGAACAACTTAAATATTATGCGACGAGTCCTGCATGTCAGTCTCTAGTGTCTTGTGCGCCTCTCCTGACAGCCGGCAGTTAACCGCGTAGCTACAACTCCTGTACCGTGATTCTTGCTCCTGTACCGTGTTTCTTTTTTTTTTTTTTTTTTTTTTTTTTTTTTTTTTTTTTTTTTTTTGGGGGACTGCTATGGCTTCTCGTCAGATCGACGCTGTAAACCGCACTGTAACTAGCGGCTCATTGCACATGGGTGGCTCGCTGTATAAGCAGTTATGTCACCTCACATGCTGGGAACAATAGACGTCTGTCTGTCACCACACAGCCCGCTGTAGGAACAGATACTCGTCTCGTCCTCCTCCGTGCAGACCACCAGAGGCAGCTGCCGCTAGTCTAATTCCAAAATTTGAAAAGTTATTTCAGTCTTAGCGATCTATATTCTGCATAACTATCGGATCTGAAGTATCCGAACACCTACTAACGGACATTAATACGGGTCCACTGATGGAATCACAAGCTGTGCTTAAAAAAGAAAATCGTGACTGGCGAGGTTGGCACATAAAAAACTGGATTTGCGAAGAATTTGACGTTTCTTTTCGAGGTTTTGGAGTGTAATGTTCTCTAGGAATCCGGTCACGATGTAGCAGTAACGTTCCATTTGGACCAGGCTCATTGAAGAATTGCGCCCGGCGGGCGCAAGGCAGTGTGTCGTTAGCGTCGGCGAAGGAGTTGCGGAGACCGCACTACACTGCGCTGCGCTGGACTGTCCCGCAGTCAGATCCAACGTAAATAAAGTAATAGAGGAAGCGCACCTCCGTGAAAGATGTCGATGAGCAGTAAAACAAGCAAAAAATTCACTGTTTCGGTAAGAACTGGTGTTCGTATGGCAGAATTACTACGCAAAGCTTTGGAAAACAATCTCCAAAACAAGAATTGAAGAACATCTCAATTGTTTTCTGACCCACAGGTACATTCTGTTAGTACTGCACATGCACACTCGTCATTATGTACAATAGGTGTCTTCTGAAAAATACAGGGCGAGTCAAAAGACCTTTGACACCTTCATAAGTTGGAAGGTTAAAGGGAAAATTGAAATGTGATGATGGAAACATAGATTTGATGTGGGGCCGCAACTTTTGGAGTGAATGTCATTCATGGCCGCCATCTTTAAATCCACCATTTTAGATTCAAGGAAGGGGATATATGACATATCAAGTAACACTTGCTTGAGCTCTGGAATTTAGTGGTGTAATTTTATTTTTGTATATCTTGTACAGTTTGCAGGTTATTAATGTTCAGTGTTGGGAAATTACCTTCATACCGACTGCTACAACACATGTTCTACGTGTTGTCCATCTCGTGCAATGCACAACTGTAGTCGCCGCAATCACTCTGACTGCACACGGAGGAGAGTGTATCCTGCAATTTAGTCACAGGCGTGTTGTATGCATTCCTTCAGGTGTCTCAAATCACGGATGCTCTCAGCATACGCTATATGCTTATGATGTCCACACTGACAAAAATCAAGGGGCGTTAAGTCAAGGGATCTGGGCGGTCACTCCATGGGAAGACGGCGACCAATCCAATTCCCTGGCAGTTGTTACTCCAACCATTCACGGACACAAATGCCATAGTGTTGAGGGGCTCCATCGTGCTGAAAATAAGATGGGAAAGAGCCGTCAACGTTCAGTGTGGAAGGGAACACAAGGTCCTACAGCAGCATCAGATACTGTGGTGCAGTTACGGTGTTGTAATTAAAAAATGGCCCAATGATGCGGGTGTCCTATGTGCCATACCATCACCTTCGCTGGACTATGTTCTCAAATTGGAGCAACTCAGTTCGGATTTGCGTCACTCCAGTATCGACAGTTACGTCGATTAACCTCCCCGTTTAAAGTGAAATACACCTCGTCGCTGAACATTGTGCCCTTGGCAAACGAAGGATCTAGTTCGTGTTGTTCAGTAGCCCACAGGCAGAACTCCAACCGGCGATCAGGGTCATCCTCGTTAAGTCGATGTTGCATCTGCAGCTTGTAAGAATGCCACTTATTGGTGTGAAATATCCGGACAACGGAGGTTTGGCTTATTCCACATGCCCAACGACGGGTACTTCGTTTAGGACTTTCCACAAACGACGCAACAACAGTGTGTTCCCGTAAGAGCGTGCAAAAATTTAACGGAACATAGAGAATGCTCCACTGAACAATCTGAGGTAGGGAACCTGGGGTCGGAGAAGCCAGCGTAAAGAGATGTAGAAGTGAACTTGGCTGCCGCTTTGTCTAACATCACTGTTTTCCAGCTTATTTAAAACTAACATGTGCACAAGTTTCCACTTACTCTGATGTTTATTTACATGTACGATCTTTATTTCCTGCAAGAAAACAAGCTTCATTACTAAGACATCAGGGTCGGCCGTTGTGGCCGAGCGGTTCTAGGCGCTTCAGCATAGAACCGCGCGACCGCTACGGACGCAGGTTCGAATCCTGCCTCGGGCATGGATGGGTGTGATGTCCTTAGGTTATTTAGGTTTAAGTAGTTATAAGTTCTAGGGGACTGATGACCTCAGATGTTAAGTCCCATAGTGCTCAGAGCCATTTGAAGGACATCAGGATGCAGGTTTCGTTTACTTCACTTGTACATGTGGTGCCTCTGTTGTATCGTATTTACATTGTCCAATGACTGAACGTACTACCAGTCAACGACAGACCCATCAATTATTCAGTGCTATTCAGAGATGTACAATACATGAGGAGCAATACCGGTACAATTTTACAGGACTGACTGACATGAACCTCGTGTGTGGGGGGAAGCACGTTTCAACGCTGTCGCTGATGAAAGGCTGTACAGGGAACGATTTCCTATCAGGCACCATCCGTCACGACGAGTGTTTCTCTCGATCGACGAATGCGGGAGACTGGTTCATTGGAAAGAGGAAACGAGGAACGCGGCAAAATGAGGAACCACGCACATACCTGATTTTTGAAGAGAGGGTGCTGCAACGCGTTGCAGCGGACTCTAAAAAAAAGTACTACTCGTATTGCACGTGAAATGGGCGCTGGAGATAATTGCGCGAGACGAGTAGTCCACGATCAACAATTACACCATATCCCCCACAGCGAGTTAAGTACGTTTCGCTGTGAATATGTGGGCCGGCATTGTAGGCAACTCATTGGGCCACATCTTGTACCTGGCCGTCTGAATGGCCACCTGTACTTCAGGTTCGTGCAAAAAGTTCTGAGTTGCTGGAGAACGTACCGGTCACTTTCCTTCTGATGACGTGGACATAACATGACAGCGCACCGCCTCACCTCAGTGTGGATGTCCGCAACCATCTGAATGCTTCACTTCCTGGTCGCTGGATTGGAAGAGGTAGTCCTGTTCCATGGCCTGCGAGGTCACCTGACCCGACTCCCCTTCATTATTTCCAATGGGGAGATCTAAAGTCACTTGTGTGTGAGACCCCAGTTGATACGGAGTTAGAATTAATTGCCAGAATGGTAGCTGCCGGTGATGTGTTTCGAAACACACCAGGGAAATTTGTCAAGGTGTGCCAGAATCTTGTTTGCCGATGTTGTTTGCATTGAATTTGATGGCCGTCAGTTTCAGCTCATTTTGTGTGGTATAGTACAAATGGTAAGTTCATTATGTCAGTGATGGTATTTGCAATTAATTGTAACTAATACAAATAAAAAAGTACATACACTCCTGGAAATGGAAAAAAGAACACATTGACACCGGTGTCAGACCCACCATAGTTGCTCCGGACACTGCGAGAGGGCTGTACAAGCAATGATCACACGCACGGCACAGCGGACACACCAGGAACCTCGGTGTTGGCCGTCGAATGGCGCTAGCTGCGCAGCATTTGTGCACCGCTGCCGTCAGTGTCAGCCAGTTTACCGTGGCATACGGAGCTCCATCGCAGTCTTTAACACTGGTAGCATGCCGCGACAGCGTGGACGTGAACGGTATGTGCAGTTGACGGACTTTGAGCGAGGGCGTATAGTGGGCATGCGGGAGGCCGGGTGGACGTACCGCCGAATTGCTCATCACGTGGGGCGTGAGGTGTCCACAGTACATCGATGTTGTCGCCAGTGGTCGGCGGAAGATGCACGTTCCCGTCGACCTGGGACCGGACCGCAGCGACGCACGGATGCACGCCAAGACCGTAGGATCCTACGCAGTGCCGTAGGGGACCACACCGCCACTTCCCAGCAAATTAGGGACACTGTTGCTCCTGGGGTATCGGCGAGGACCATTCGCAACCGTCTCCATGAAGCTGGGCTACGGTCCCGCACACCGTTAGGCCGTCTTCCGCTCACGCCCCAACATCGTGCAGCCCGCCTCCAGTGGTGTCGCGACAGGCGTGAATGGAGGGACGAATGGAGACGTGTCGTCTTCAGCGATGAGAGTCGCTTCTGCCTTGGTGCCAATGATGGTCGTATGCGTGTTTGGCGCCGTGCAGGTGAGCGCCACAATCAGGACTGCATACGACCGAGGCACACAGGGCCAACACCAGGCATCATGGTGTGGGGAGCGATCTCCTACACTGGCCGTACACCTCTGGTGATCGTCGAGGGGACACTGAATAGTGCACGGTACGTCCAAACCGTCATCGAACCCATCGTTCTACCATTCCTAGACCGTCAAGGCAACTTGCTGTTCCAACAGGACAATGCACGTCCGTATGTATCCCGTGCCACCCAACGTGCTCTAGAAGGTGTAAGTCAACTACCCTGGCCAGCAAGATCTCCGGATCTGTCCCCCATTGAGCATGTTTGGGACTGGATGAAGCGTCGTCTCACGCGGTCTGCACGTCCAGCACGAACGCTGGTCCAACTGAGGCGCCAGGTGGAAATGGCATGGCAAGCCGTTCCACAGGACTACATCCAGCATCTCTACGATCGTCTCCATGGGAGAATAGCAGCCTGCATTGCTGCGAAAGGTGGATGTACACTGTACTAGTGCCGACATTGTGCATGCTCTGTTGCCTGTGTCTGTGTGCCTGTGGTTCTGTCAGTGTGATCATGTGATGTATCTGACCCCAGGAATGTGTCAATAAAGTTTCCCCTTCCTGGGACAATGAATTCACGGTGTTCTTATTTCAATTTCCTGGAGTGTATTACTGTGGTTTTATTCAAGCTTGTTTCTCCGACCCCCCAGGTTCCCTATCTGATTGTCAGTGGTGCATCCTCTATGTCCTCTTAAATTTTTGCGTGTTCTTACGGGAACAACCTGTATAAATTCAGCCATCCTCCCATCGGACATCAAAACGTACATTGACATGGAGCTGGTGACGACACTGCGTGGAATTCCACGTTCAACTGCAATGCGAAGTGTGAAATGAACAGCCCGTCATGTCAGGTACACGCTTTGTGGATAGGAACGTGGCCAATGAGATGCGGCATTTTTTACGTCACAAGCAGACCTGAGGAGACGCCATATTGTATGGAATTCACCGTGTGCTTAGCGACTTTTAATGTGCACGTGGTATGGCTATAAACTGTTAAAAAGCATCAGCACATTCTCTCGAAAACGCGTCAAGGTACGATTTGTTAAAATGCAGTGACAGGAAACCATACATCGGTAGTCGAAGGCTTCCCACATTTAATGCCTTTAGTGTTGTAACTTGTGTTCTCTGAAAGTATACCGCTCTAGTGCCACGGCACAATAATCCATCAAAATCGCTGTTTTTTTTTGTAAATTTTGTCTCAAATATCAAATTATGAAATTTGAAGATGCAACTGTCATTGTCAGCGATATAACTGAGGTGTTGTAGCCATGATGCTGTAATGGAGCTAGTAGAATCATGAACTGTAAAGAGAGTTGGCAGATTCACGTGTAGTTACTTAAAAATTTTTCTGTCCTTTTGTTTACTTATTAATTTCATAGCAGTGCTATAAATAATGTATTCGCTGCAATTCTCGTTGCATAGACCAACGACTGGAATGGGTACCTATGGACCAGAGATCTTATCGTGAATATTGGTCTAGGTCAGAAGCATACATACATTATACACTGGAGGTTTTTGTTATGAAACTTCGTATGAGATATATGTCCACTTATCTCGTTGTTTTATGGACTGCCCAATGTTCGTATCTTGCTAGCTAATATCTTCCTCCGTGACGGCGAGCAGCTTTGAAAAATCTCCTATTGCATTCGAATGAAATTACGAAACGAATCCCAGTCTTGAAATCCCTCTGAAGTACGCTACTTCAGAGTGATGGTAGTAAATACAACATTGCGAGTATGGACATTATACTTCAACGATGGTCACTTGAAAACCGAAAATGGCAAGGAGATTTGATTGAGTTTATAAATAATTAGTAAGTCAGTAGCACACGAGACGGCTCCGATGCGATCCTTACTACCGACACATGTCCAATTTTTGTATCGCTTTCTTGTTTGGTCTTAATACTTCTGGTGACACCGTCTCTGACGTTCGGTTCAGTTTGCATGCACAGTGGGGTGACTAAGTTCAATGCTTATCAACTCACGAACGGCGCAACGTATCGAAGTTTTTAATAAGTTACTTCTCAGCGAAGCCTACCCTGAAACATCCTTCCGGGCTTTTCAGACTATTTCTGACCACACTGTATAATCATTAAACATTTTCTGCTAACTCTACCCTTGTACTTCTGACAATACATCCCTAATTAAATGTAAACTGTACAGAACAGTCGGAAGTATACTTACCATCAGTGTCTCCTCATGTTCAAACTATCACGGAAATTAAAGTGTGTGACAGTAATTTGAAGTTGTAACAAATGTGCTAATGTGTTAAAATGAAAGTTAGCGTCATTCAACGAAATTAAATTGTTGTTGTTGTCTTCAGTCCTGAGACTGGTTTGATGCAGCTCTCCATGCTACTCTATCCTGTGCAAGCTGCTTCATCTCCCAGTACCTACTGCAACCTACATCCTTCTGAATCTGCTTAGTGTACTCATCTCTCGGTCTCCCTCTACGATTTTTACCCCCCACGCTGCCCTCCAATGCTAAATTTGTGATCCCTTGATGCCTCAAAACATGTCCTACCAACCGATCCCTTCTTCTAGTCAAGTTGTGCCACAAACTTCTCTTCTCCCCAATCCTATTCAATACCTCCTCATTAGTTACGTGATCTATCCACCTTATCTTCAGTATTCTTCTGTAGCACCACATTTCGAAAGCTTCTATTCTCTTCTTGTCCAAACTAGTTATCGTCCATGTTTCACTTCCATACATGGGTACACTCCAAACAAATACTTTCAGAAACGACTTCCTGATACATAAATCTATATTCGATGTTAACAAATTTCTCTTCTTCAGAAACGCTTTCCTTGCCATTGCCAGTCTACATTTTATATCCTCTCTACTTCGACCATCATCAGTTATTTTACTTCCTAAATAGCAAAACTCCTTTACTACTTTAAGTGTCTCATTTCCTAATCTAATTCCCTCAGCATCACCCGATTTAATTTGACTACATTCCATTATCCTCGTTTTGCTTTTGTTAATGTTCATCTTATATCCTCCTTTCAAGACACTGTCCATTCCGTTCAACTGCTCTTCCAAGTCCTTTGCCGTCTCTGACACAATTACAATGTCATCGGCGAACCTCAAAGTTTTTACTTCGTCTCCATGAATTTTAATACCTACTCCAAATTTTTCTTTTGTTTCCTTTACTGCTTGCTCAATATACAGATTGAATAACATCGGGGAGAGGCTACAACCCTGTCTCACTCCTTTCCCAACCACTGCTTCCCTTTCATGCCCCTCGACTCTTATTACTGCCATCTGGTTTCTGTACAAATTATAAATAGCCTTTCGCTCCCTGTATTTTACCCCTGCCACCTTTAGAATTTGAAAAAGAGTATTCCAGTCAACATTGTCAAAAGCTTTCTCTAAGTCTACAAATGCCAGAAACGTAGGTTTGCCTTTTCTTAATCTTTCTTCTAAGATAAGTCGTAAGGTCAGTATTGCCTCACGTGTTCCAACATTTCGACGGAATCCAAACTGATCCTCCCCGAGGTCTGCATCTACCAGTTTTTCCATTCGTCTGTAAAGAATTCGCGTTAGTATTTTGCAGCCGTGGCTTATTAAACTGATAGTTCGGTAATTTTCACATCTGTCAACGCCTGCTTTCTTTGGGATTGGGATTATTATATTCTTCTTGAAGTCTGAGGGTATTTCGCCTGTCTCATACATCTTGCTCACCAGCTGGTAGAGTTTTGTCATGACTGGCTCTCCCAAGGCCGTCAGTAGTTCTAATGGAATGTTGTCTACTCCGGGGGCCTTGTTTCGACTCAGGTCTTTCAGTGCTCTGTCAAACTCTTCACGCAGTATCGTATCTCCCATTTCGTCTTCATCTACATCCTCTTCTATTTGCATAATATTGTCCTCAAGTACATCGCCCTTGTATAAACCTTCTATATACTCCTTCCACCTTTCTGCCTTCCCTTCTTTGCTTAGAACTGGGCTGCCATCTGAGCTCTTGATATTCATACACGTGGTTCTCTTCTCTCCAAAGGTCTCTTTAATTTTCCTGTAGGCAGTATCTATCTTACCCCTAGTGAGATAAGCTTCTACATCCTTACATTTGTCCTCTAGCCATCCCTGTTTAGCCATTTTGCACTTCCTGTCGATCTCATTTTTGAGACGTTTGTATTCCTTTTTGCCTGCTTCATTAACTGCATTTTTATATTTTCTCCTTTCATCAATTAAATTCAATATTTCTTCTGTTACCCAAGGATTTCTAGCAGCCCTCGTCTTTGTACCTACTTTGTCCTCTGCTGCCTTCACTACTACATCCCTCAGAGCTACCCATTCTTCTTCTACTGTATTTCTTTCCCCTATTCCTGTCAATTGTTCCCTTATGCTCTCTCTGAAACTCTGTACAACCTCTAGTTCTTTCAGTTTATCCAGGTCCCATCTCCTTAATTTCCCACATTTTTGCAGTTTCTTCAGTTTTAATCTACAGGTCATAACCAATAGATTGTGGTCAGAGTTCGCATCTGCCCCTGGAAATGTCTTACAACTTAAAACCTGGTTCCTAAATCTCTGTCTTACCATTATATAATCTATCTGATACCTTTTAGTATCTCCAGGGTTCTTCCACGTATACAACCTTCTTTCATGATTCTTAAACCAAGTGTTAGCTATGATTAAGTTGTGCTCTGTGCAAAATTCTACTAGGCGGCTTCCTCTTTCATTTCTTAGCCCCAATCCATATTCACCTACTATGTTTCCTTCTCTCCCTTTTCCTACACTCGAATTCCAGTCACCCATTACTATTAAATTTTCGTCTCCCTTCACTATCTGAATAATTTCTTTTATTTCATCGTACATTTCTTCAATTTCTTCATCATCTGCAGAGCTAGTTGGCATATAAACTTGTACTACTGTAGTAGGTGTGGGCTTTGTATCTATCTTGGCCACAATAATGCGTTCACTATGCTGTTTGTAGTAGCTTACCCGCATTCCTATTTTCCTATTCATTATTAAACCTACTCCTGCATTACCCCTATTTGATTTTGTGTTTATAACCCTGTAGTCACCTGACCAGAAGTCTTGTTCCTCCTGCCACCGAACTTCACTAATTCCCACTGTATCTAACTTTAACCTATCCATTTCCCTTTTTAAATTTTCTAACCTACCTGCCCGATTAAGGGATCTGACATTCCACGCTCCGATCCGTAGAACGCCAGTTTTCTTTCTCCTGATAACGGCATCCTCCTGAGTAGTCCCCGCCCGGAGATCCCAATGGGGGACTATTTTACCTCCGGAATATTTTACCCAAGAGGATGCCATCATCATTTAATCATACAGTAAATCTGCATGTCCTCGGGAAAAATTACGGCTGTAGTTTCCCCTTGCTTTCAGCCGTTCGCAGTACCAGCACAGCAAGGCCGTTTTGGTTAATGTTGCAAGGCCAGATCAGTCAATCATCCAGACTGTTGCCCCTGCAACTACTGAAAAGGCTGCTGCCCCTCTTCAGGAACCACACGTTTGTCTGGCCTCTCAACAGATACCCCTCCGTTGTGGTTGCACCTACGGTACGGCCATCTGTATCGCTGAGGCACGCAAGCCTCCCCACCAACGGCAAGGTCCATGGTTCATGGGGGGAGGGAAATTAAATTACTAGTGGAAAATTATCGTTTTACCCAACTGCACCTCAGTTATTCGTTAGTTAGAGAGGTAAACCGTCGAATTTTATAAGACAATGTCTTGTTTCTGGAAACATCCCCCAGACTGTGGCTAAGCCATGCCTCTGCAACATCCTTTCTTCCAGGCGTGCGTGTTCTGCAAGGTTCGCAGAAGAGCTTCTGTGAAATTTGGAAGGTAGGGGACGAGGTGCTGGCAGAATTGAAGCTGTGAGGACGGGTTGTGAGTTGTGCTTAGGTAGCTCAGATGGCAAAGCACTTGCCTGCGAAATTCAAAGGTCCCGAGTTCGAGTCTCGGTCCGGCACACAGTTTTAATCAGCCAGGAAGTTTCTATGTCCATAGACAGCAGGTTCGAATCTAACCGGAAAGAACCTTCTAACTTATTTGTGAAACGGTTAGACAATCCTCTCGTATGAAAACCAAATCACAGTTACAAAACTTCACCACACCGATCAGAAACAGAATATTGTTTTTCCCTTGCTGTTTACATGCGCTTGTATTTGCAATTGCTGTTCACACAAGTAGCGTTAAAAAAAATATTTTCTAGTTAACTTGACCACACACTTTTTACTTTATTAGAAACAATGTTTTTATCTTAGCACTGTCTGCTTAGTACTTCTTGGTTAAACTTTGGCAGTTTCATCACCTTACATAAGATGAACTAAGTCTGTTTCAGACGCTAACGTTAGTTTACACTCACAAACATCACAGCCCTTACACGTTCGTGTCACCTGCATGTTGTACACGCTTTAAATCTCTCCGTATGTCATCTTCCTATACCTTGTGTACTGTAAGTGTATGGTTGATACCTGCACTACGAGCAATGCTTTCCAAGAAAGTGAATTGTTCGTTCGGACAGTAAAGGTATTTGTCCGTTTCTCAGACAAAGACTAAAGCGAAGTTATATATAATACATCCCACAATCGAAGCAACTGCTACAATCAGTACTCGCTAATGCTATTTTCGTATTTAATGTGAAACTTTTAAAAACACGTAGCCTTTCCAGGATTCGAGCATCTGCCCTCTTTAACGGCAGACGAATGCGTTATCCGATGCGCCACGGAACGCCTGGCAAAGGCAGTATCTCTGCCGAGTGGCTTCCACACAGGAAATCAGCACTAAGTTTTGCCAAGAAAACTTTGAGCTTTGGGTCGTTGCTCATGTCTAATAGTCGACAAGCTAGTTATAATATACTGACCCATTTGCAGAAGTTATACAATTCCTTAGTTTTGAGCGAGCTTAATGATGTCGCAGGGAGCAGGGAAAAGAATGTTCGTCGTTGCGCAGCCGTTGTAAATGGGTGAAGGATAAACGCATCAACTTCCACAAGGCTTACACTATCAGTGTTCACAAAATTCCCTTCTATTGTTACTTACAATCTGTAATTGCGCTTTCCATCACTACATAGCTAAACTGTTTCTAGTAAAAGCCCGTAATAATCTCATAACCTCGGCTGACGCTCCTGAAAAAAAAGTATAGCTTTATCTTAATATATTCCTATCCTATGACGTCACGAGTGCATCAGCCAGTAACAGAACGTTTTCGATCAGGCCACCGAATTAAAAATTAGTCAGAATATTGACCATAAATGCTATTTAAATGTTACAATAAATAATAATAATCTGGACCGTATTTTCAACATGAGAAAACAGCCAATTGAAATACCACTCCTAAGAAACAGTGTAACTTTCATGTAGCAACCATGTACGTCGTACTTCACAACTTCTGTCTCAAAAAGGATTGTTTAATTTAGAATGCTGTTTATGCATTTATCCACCAAATACCCTGTGCCGATCATAATACCGTTAAATTTTGTGGAATGAATGGCGTTGCCGGCCTCTGTGGCCGAGCGGTTCTAGGCGCTACAGTCTGGAACCGTGCGACCGCTATGGTCGCAGGCTCGAATCCTGTCTCGGGCATGGATGTGTGTGATGTCCTTAGGTTAGTTAGGTTTAAGTAGTTCTAAGTTCTAGGGGACTGATGACCTCAGCAGTTAAGTCCCATAGTGCTCAGAGCCATTTTTTGAATGGCGTTACAAACGGTTAATGCTCAGTAAAATCTGAAAATCGAAAGTACAGATAATTTCAGTGAATGACAAAATCACTGACGGATTTTGCAGGTGACTATTCGGTTGGATCGTTTGAGAAATCACGTAGGACAATTTATTTATAATGATCATAAAAGAATTAAGTGCTTGTCTCAAATGGTATGTTCATCAACATTATACTCCCTTCTGTATAACAAATTCACTGTCAGTAATTAATGTAAGATATAAACACGGGCCAACGAACGGTACGAAGTGCTTAGGCGTGCACAAAATGAAAGTGGTAAATGTGGACGGGAAGAAACAAAATATCGAGCTTCTCAAATAGCAAAGTTAGTTAAATTCTAAATAATTGCTAGATTCTGAAAACAAACATTTGCATGTACATTTATTCAGTAATTAAATCGGGCTTAGTTTTTCTGGTGTAACATATCGCACATCAAATGCGCAGAAGCGACCAGGGAGAATGTGTGCTCATGCTACCATAATTTTACCAACATTACAATTGAGAATTTCAGTTCATCCACAGATTTGATAGGATGGTGTTTCGGAGGAAATGTTCCCTCATAAAGCTAACTTCATTTTATGTATTGTCACGTAAGTCGTGCTTAGTGCCAACATTGCTACAAATAGTTAAGTGACTGGACTGTAGGAAAACGTTGGTATTACTGTGTGCGTTACCATTACGTTTTTCGCGTGTTCAAAGTTCGGCAATGTTTCGAGGAGACTGTTTCGGTTTGATAGCTTGCTGAGCTTCGTTAGATCTCATCGCTTCTGGATTGTGATTACTACTTTACCAGTATAGATATGTGAGGGAAAATTGATGTAAATAAAAGTAATTTTAAAAGTTGGAGAATTTTCGCAGCTTTGTGGCCAGGAGAAACTTACTCTCTGAAAAAACTACCGAATTTAAGTACTGTGCAAAATATATTAATATAAGAAATAGTTTGTGAACATATAAAAGTGATACTTATAAAAATATGATTAGATATTTGACTTCACGTTGCCTGTTACTTCGGAGGGAACCTGCGTAGACCAAAATAAGAGTTAAGGACATAAACCACCGAAGTATCAAAATAAACATGAATCTTCAGCTGTTCGTGTCCAGAACTGTCACTTTTTTCTGGATTGGTCAGCGTAACTGCGCAGTTGACTAGTGCATATATATATAAAGTTATGGTGTATAACAATAAGTTAGGCATAATAGATACGTGTGAAATATTTTAATAAAATTTTTTTCTGTTCTTTCGACTAATCCTAAGGGGGTCATGATGAACTGAATCAATCATCAAACACACATGTTTCCATAGGAATTCGTGATACAGGGTGCGACGATCTTCGATGAGGTAATTAAGTGTTCACCACGATCTTGCCCTATCCGATGACGTCGGTGCAGAAATGTTTTTTTTACTTTGGAAAGAATTTTTTATTCGCAAGAAATTTTATGAAGTAGGAAGAAAGAGAAGTAGTGATGGATAAGTCTTTAGTTAGCGGTTGATTGACAAACTCGCATCACCAAAAGACAGAAGGTCAAAACTCCCGTATAAGTGTAGTTGTTAAATAATTTGCCTTTTTCTACACTACACTAAGGTTTCAAGAGGAAGATAGTTCATGATTTAACGGTATTATTTGTGTGTGCTTCTCGTGTTTTTGTAACTGCATATTTGCTTCCCTTGACTTTCTAGGAGGAATACTGCTTTCGTGTCACCTGAATTTTTATTAGCTGGTTGCGGGTCTGCTTCATATGAGAAATAAGCTCTGTATACTCGCTTTAAACTCGCCATCGGGTCCTGCTCCTGTCGTGTCCGTACTCACCATATCTGTAGCCCGGATACTTCGGCAGGCTCCGCCGCTGCCCATTCATCTCAGAACTCGCCACTTGAAGTGTCTTGCCGGCTACAAGTGGTGTATACCAGCCAGGAAAGAAAAGCGAGTGCACGAGTTCGAAATTTAACTCCAAGGACTGCATACGCAACCGTTGGGCATGACCATAATTATATGCCAGCGGTGAATGTTGTACTCTACAATGACTGTTTCGCAGTGAATACTATTCTGTTCTTACGGACAGGCAATGTTTAGAAGACTTACTATTGAATCTGTATACATTTTAGACATGTTTCCAAGTCAGTGACGACAGGACGCGAGGATGAAGGGTAATCTCTAAATGATGAGCTATTATTTTGATAAATTTACCGACTTACTTGAAAAAATTAAGGAAATAAACGGTAAGTCATACGTCTTGCTATTAGTCTACAATGTGTGTTACTATGACCAGAATAATACACCAACAGCGCCATTTGACCGCAGGGACTTCTCATTGTTGTGTGTCCTGTTTTCGTCTGACAGCACTCGTTGTCTCATGGTGGAGGTAGAATAAACAAGAATACAACATTTTGTTTGCATTGTACGAACTTCTTATATATCTGAAGAGTGGGCTATAGCATTTAATATTTTTCCAGATTTCTTTCCTTCTCGTCAGGACCATATTTGCTATTCAATACACTATATAACTTGATTTTCGACTTCGTTAGAGGCAATTTGCCAGGATGCCTGTAAGTACTGACGTAAGGGCGGCGCCTACGTATCTAATGTATGAAACCGTCCACACAAGACTTGCACTAGCGCCATTTCTAATAGCTAGTGACTACGTATTTGATTTAACTCCGTGAACTATCATCCTATTCCAACATTGTGCTTTCTTGTTGTTAGTTGTCTGATACGAGTTCCTACGTGTGATATTAGCCACATCTTTTCGAAAAGGCGTATTCTGAAGTACCATTTTTTGGGACCACATGTTAAGAAGTGAGGTGCCGAGATAAAAAAAGTAATTCCCTGCTGAACTTCATTGCAAAATGTGGTGCATAACCCAACTTCAAGTAACATGGTCCACCACTGCGATAAATAAGCTGTAATGTGTATGCAGAGGAATAAATTTCACCTACCTCAGCCCCATATGCAGCAGGGTTAGTCGAATTATCATCACTTCTGTTTCTTCCTCTGGATTATTTTGAAAGTAAGCTGTTCACCTGTATTGTGTCGTTGGGCGTACATCTAAAGCTGTCTAGCACTTAAAAATAGTAGTATCGCGTACATTTTCCACTGATTATTCACACACCTGTCATTAGTCCATTCGTGACGCACTCACTGCACAGTGGCGGGCCATGATTTCAGATGGCGCCGTTTCAGAAACTGATATATTAGGGTGGTTAAGAAGTGACGTGTGCAGAGCGTGTGGCGTGATTGTTGGAGATAGTATTATCAAATCTTAACTTCACTTCCGGTGCAGCAATGTACTGCTGGGTTCGGTGAGTTAGACTGACTGTACTGCATGGTATTTTTCAGACGCAAACGAAGATGGCTACTATCGACGGGCGGCCGGCGCAGTACGGCATCACGCTGAAGCAGCTGCGTGACCTGATGGAACTGCGTGGCCGTGAGGGCATTGGCAAGGTCAACGAGCTCGGCGGGGTTCAAGAAATCTGCAGGAAGCTCTACACCTCTCCCAGCGAAGGTCACTTTCCTGTAACCACATATATACTTCCTTAATGCCAGTGTTACTTGGTTGCAGGACTCTCTCTCTCTCTCTCTCTCTCTCTCTCTCTCTCTCTCTCTCTCTCTCTCTGCCGCCGCCCCTTCCCCCCCTCTCCTCCTACCTGTACCTCTGCTTACCCACGCCTACGCACCGTCCATATAGAGGGATTGCTGGGCCGTTGACTGCACTAAAGGAAACAGAAAAGAATAGTAGTAAT
Organism: Schistocerca gregaria; assembly: GCF_023897955.1. Lineage (NCBI taxonomy): Eukaryota > Metazoa > Arthropoda > Insecta > Orthoptera > Acrididae > Schistocerca > Schistocerca gregaria. Next base: position 574,786,141 of record NC_064931.1, on the reverse strand, counting down.
AGACATATTATTCATAGTTACGACATGGGTAATACAGCACACTTCAAGGGACATAGTTCTGAAGAAATTTAAAGCATTTTTGCACGATCCTTGATTAGTAATACATTCAGTTATGTTTACTACTCATTTTTAAGTTTTAAATGATTATTCTGCAAGACTAAAATTTCTCAAGAACAGCTTACCATACCATATAGGCTATGCACTTTTATATAGTGCACACATGGTACGGTTTGTGTTACTTTAGCCTATAATAAATGTTGACATAATAGTTAGTTAACCTGTTCCTCAGTAGATTTGCATGCTGTCTCTCTTTTTAGTAATTGCAAAAAACGTTTGTTCAATACATCATCCCTAAATTCTACCTCTTTGTTTCTAGCCTGTGTTACATCTGTCCAGCTTTCCTTTTCATTAAAAACTTAGTTTCTGCTTTTCATAGGAATTGTCACAATACTGCTGCTGAGTAAGGGAAGCTGTTTGTCTTGTTTCTTTGCAAATAATTTAAACTACTTCATTCATGTTACTAATTAGTTAGTGTTTTACAGGTCTCAGTGGATCAAAGGTAGACATTGAACACAGGCGAGAAACATTTGGTTCAAATGTGATACCACCAAAACCACCTAAAACGTTTCTGCAACTTGTTTGGGAAGCTCTTCAAGATGTTACTCTTATCATTTTGGAGGTTGCTGCTTTGGTATCACTTGGTCTTTCTTTTTATCAACCATCAGATGACGGAGCTGGTAAGTGAATTTTCTGTAACTCTTAACACATGAAGCAGTTAACAGCTCCACAATGCATGCTTTCACTTAGTTAATACCATGATGCCATTTTCTTTGTTACCCGTATCTGTCCCCATTCTCTGTTACGGTAACTTGCCAATAAACGGCTGGAAAAACAGTAAGAATTTCATGAAGGTTAAGGGTCTAACTACATAATGTGAACCCTGAATGTAACGAAATTTTAGGACAATGAAAGTGTTTTAAGGATGAAAATTTTGGTGAAAGAATAATCAGAATAGCTTTGATATAAACTTTATAATATCAACATTTATGCCAGTCAGTAATTTAAAATTTTTCCTGCCTGTATATGTTTGAAGCATATAGACTTATCAGCTACTTTCCTTAGATGCTTAAAACTTTGTGAACACATTTATGACATTGTTATCTAAAAAGTAGACTAAAATAAAGTGATTTCAATCAATAGTTTTTATACTATAAATACATAAATTAGACAGTCGAAATTACCTTAATTTTTTATAATTAATAAGGGTATATTTTTCCTCCTGGTGATTTTAAGCTGCTGTTTGTTGTCTACTTCTCTCCAAATGATAGCCTGAAATATCCCAAAATATTTCAGACCTCTAGCTCAAATAGTTTTTTTTCCTTGTATATAAAATAAACATCAGAAAATTTGTTTCTTGGGAAATTCAGTTTAAAGTACATTTCATCTGTTACTCACCTCTGTTGTTCTGAAAACCCTCCAGTTGCCTAATATTCTTGTTTTGTGTGTTTCTCATCTTCTATCTTCCTTTTCTTGCTCCTCTTTGCTATTCTGGCTTCTTTAGTTGCCTCAAGAAGCCATTTTTTGCCTTTGGCAACTCTCAAGGAATCAGTTATCATCGGTGCTTGTGTCATATTGAAACTAGGATCTAGTCCCAACAACTGTAAAACATCACACCTGCTAAATGTTTAATCATTAAACCAAAATAACTGCATCTAATACACCTAATCTCATGGTATTGAAACCAACAAACACTGTTTCAGGCAGATGTTACCATATCACATGGTTGAAACATTATCATTTTGTGTCTTTCCATGTAAGCACCGTGACATCAGTTTAGTGTCACTTAGCTCCCTGTATGTGGGCTTAATTGCTTCCAATACCTAAAATGGCCGGGGGTGATGGTGTGCATAAGTCTCACCATTTTCTGTTGCTTTTTTGCATCCATGCTAGGTGTCTACACCGCTGTCAGAGAGAGCATGCTGTGGATGGTCATCCATAGAAGCCTAATGGAAAAAGGTAGCCCATACTGCTTTCTTCATGGCCTTAATATTGTCTCGATCCCTTTTTATGGCTAAACGATAATAGAGCTGCAGTTTGTCCACCTCTTCCTCTTTTGGACGTGACCAACACAATATAAGTTTTCAATTTTACAGTTCTTCCATAAGGCGTATCTTTTCAAAGTGGTAAAATAATGACGACGCCATTTGACATCCGACCGCAGTGGAAACACGGTCGTTGCTGCATATCGATAAATATTTAAATTTGTTTATAAAGATGTTCCCAATGTCTGAATAGATTAATTTAACTACCATTTTGTTCACAAAACTCTAAATATTGATTCAAGACAGAAAAAAATTAAATTTTTGAAGCAGATTCACTAGCAATTGACCTTAATATTTCCTGTATGGAATGTCCTCAGTTGCTGGTAATACCTTTCCTTTCCGATCTATACTACCAGTTTCTTAACAAATAACTCTGTTGTACATATAATGGGGGAGAGAGAGAACCAATGTTCAGAAAAACATTTCAGATTATAGCACTTAAGTCTCTCCCCAAACTTCATTCCATAGTAACAGATGTGCATTTGTTTTGAACATTTGTTCTGCCTTTTGTCTGTTTTGCAATGTATGTTACTACTTGTTTTGTATAGAGTGAAAGGACTTAATGCCAACATACTTTCTAAATCTTTTTCTGTGTTGTTCTTAATGTGCCTACATGTTGCTACCCACTATTTGAGATACTTTGGTTAATGTCTCCAATTGATTCTTGTTTACAATAAACCTTGTGGGCACTGACATGCAATGCAGTCTCTGCTTTTCAAATAGCACAAATTACGCCTCAGTCCATGCCTTCAGTGCATTTTTTTTGCTGAATGGTTTGTGAGCAGTGAATTCCTACTGTGCAGTTACTTCCTATAGCACTCAGTTTTCCTTTTCAGCCAAGTGAAATATTTTGAAAATTAAAAAACAGTGATTAAGATAAAACATTTGGTGCTACCATTTCTTACTCATTTAGCTTAGTGTGATGGTAATTGGTCAGATTATTTCAGTATCCGTGAAATTCACGTAAACTGAAGTTCCATTTTTTGAAGTTCTGCAGTTTTGCTAAGCAGGAGTTAATTTTGTATGTTTATGGCTTTGGTAGTGTGGTTCCATGAGAGATTAATTGTACTCTGTCCTTGTAATTCGGTCCCCCCCCCCCCCCCTCTCTCTCTCTCTCTCTCTCTCTCTCTCTCTCTCTCTCTCTCTCTCTCTCTCTCTCTCTCTCTCTCTCTCTCTCTCTCTCTCTCTCTCTCTCTCTCTCTCTCTCTCTCTCTGTGTGTGTGTGTGTGTGTGTGTGTGTGTGTGTGTGTGTGTGTGTGTGTGTGTGTGTGTGTGTGGGGGGGGGGGGGGGGGGGGGAGTAGATAGTAGATTTGCAGTTAATGCCTCAAGTAAACATAGATTCCTTCTCCCCAATAGTCTGTACATAATTCCATGTAAACTTAATTCTTATTTTTTTTCTTGTTAAACAATTGTTTCATGCTTTAAGGCACACTTCTCATTGGGTAACAGTCACCATTTTAAATTAATATTGCTAATTAATGGTATTAATGTTACAGCACATTTTGATGAAGATGAAGCAAAACATGGCTGGATAGAGGGTTTGGCCATTCTCATCTCTGTAATAGTAGTCGTGATTGTGACAGCATTCAATGATTACACAAAAGAAAGACAGTTTCGGGGTCTACAAAGTAGAATTGAAGGTGAACACACATTTTCTGTGATAAGAGGTGGTGAAGTTAAGCAAATTTCTGTTGGTGATATAGTTGTAGGCGACATATGCCAGGTATGCTATGTAATTGATTTATTAGTTGTTGAGAACACTTTTCATGTTACCTAGCTTTTTAAGCCTTAACCTTACTTCATATAAATCTGGATAAAGTGCTAGAACAAAAATATTACACAAAGTTGTAACTTTTAAGTAGACCTAATCTGTTGTAATAAAGGTTTGCAAGCAAATTTACCTGAGACATGAGACACTTCATTAAAAATTTTAGTTAAAAGCTAAGTACAGATGTGCCTATCTTGTTGACATTATATTAAAAAGGATTTACAACTACTGTGTTGACTAAACACAACCCACTTTTTATACTTGCAAGTATAGTGCAACTGCTGCTGCTGCTCCTCCTCCTCCTCCTCCTCCTCCTCCTCCTCCTGCCAATCCACTCAGTTTAAATCTGCCTGCTTGTCATTTGTGTTTGTTACTCTGTTTCTTGTGAACTGCTGTAAATTGTTCACTTTCTTGTTTTCTGCTATACCTACTATTGATTCCATTATGTATGTTACAGCTATTCTTAAGTGTTCTATCCCATATTGAATGTAAGACTTCTTAGAACATCTGTATCGTAATGAATGGGATATAAAATATGTGGGATGCCAGGTTAGATGTAAGATGGGGAACTGACAGCCCTGATTTTGTCAGGATAAATAAATCAGTTAATAAAAATAGGAAAACTTGAGTGTTGGACCCACTGTAAACAGTACAGTAGTAATCAACACAGTGGTTAGAACCTCTGTCCTCCACGAGTTATGGTGGAGGACATGAACATGAAACTGAACCATCAGTTTAATGTGAAATGTGAGTGAAGCTGTAGTACAGTTTTTTTTCTTTTACAAAGAGGTCAAAATAAAAATGTCAGTATCCACTGCTGCACTAAAAATTTTTAATAGTATGTTGTGCTCAAAACAGTTAACAAACTCTTTAATATTAGACAGCACATTATTGCAATGTTGTCTCCTATTGAGGACTGCACCTGTAACTATAAAGGCCATTGTTGTCTTCCCAAGGCTAAAATTCTTGTCATTTACTAGAGAAGAAAAGTTTCTTTAAGCAGTGTGTCATAATAATTCAATCTTGATTAATGATAACTTCGTTTTTTATTACTTGCATGTAAAAAATATTTTAATGATGACCCACGTGAACAGCTAAGTGCATTATCTTGCCACTTCCAATTTTTGGGGAGGTGAGACTGCACTGGATCAAACCCGCCCCATAGATTAACGGTGAGGGCTGGTGAGCCACATAGCCTGAAAGTGGTTTGTAGGTGGTTTCCCATATCTGATGCGGTACATACCAGGCTACTTCCCACGTCTCATCTCAACTGCTCATGTAAACAGGTCCTGGATGGACTTCAGGCACGGTGGGGACATGAAAAAATGCCCAATTATCTGAAACTGTTGTAGATTACTGTTTAATTAAAAACCGTTTATGGTACTTTTCATTACAAGTAATTAGATTTAGGACATGTAGGGCTAATGGAAAAATAAAAAGTATATAATTTTTAGGCTGAGTAATGAGGACGTGTGTTGCCTAAGCACTGGTCGTGGTGGTGGTGTGGGGCAGGCGGCAGGGAACTGATACACCACTTGCCCTCATCTCCCACTCTAAAGTTTGTAAACCTGAACATGAGATTAGCTGTAGACATGTACAGGTAGAATGATTGTGTCTGGAAGTTCATCTAACCCCCAACGGTCACTCACTAACATTGACAAAATATATGTATATAGTGATGCTGACCTCATATAGTAACAAGAAAAGGCAAGAAAGAAAAATAAATTGAATAATGGATCTTCTTTATACAAAACTATGTTGTCTTATCACCTGGAACATAGTCATTCACGCTAGCACTCTGGAAGCAATGCAGTTTCACTTTTTCTCTGGGAGTCTTGAGCCCTGTGGAAGGGGAAGTGATAGATTGCACAGTTTAAGATGTGTTGTCCACTGCATTATGAAGTGGACCAAAGTTGATACTATCAGTGATAGTGGTGTCAGAATTTACAGATAGCTGTTGCAATTCAATTTGTAGTAAGTAAACATGATAGTGCCAACTTGGAGACACACAAACCCAAGGAAAAATGTTAGGAATACTAATGCAGTATGCTTCATGAAGAATGATAACTGTGAACATAATTATAACTAATTAAACTTTTTGCAAATGAAAAAAATGCAATGATGTATATGTAACCACAAAGTTAATGAGTAAGCTAATCATTGGTCTTGTGATGCAGTGATGAAGTGCTATGCAAAAGTGAGAAACAAATATACAGTGGAAAAAGGTGAAATTGGTGCAGAATAGTTTCCTGTTTGTTCTGTAATAATCTGTTTGCTTTTCTGTGCATAAGATCCTCAATGCTCGAAGGACAGTTTTCTTCCACTGTCAAGATACAGTCATTAATAAAGTAGTCTTTCGAAAATTATTTCAAATTGACACCACTCTCAAAAAAAAAAAAAAATTATAACTGATGCTCAAAGGAAAGTATGTTCCCAGATTATCTACTTCCTGCAAGTATTCGGATATCTTCACAAAATCAGTCAGTCACCACAGCTTACCCAACTAAAATTGCAATTGCTGTGAAGCTGTTCCATGCTATAGTCATTTACAAAATTTACCTATTAGTATTGTATATTAAGTGGTATCTTTCTTACTTTGATAGACGGATTTTGTCTTTTACTCACCATTAAAGTGTTTTTCGTAGTCTCCTATGTGATTCATGGCGTAATCTCAGTGCAAATTGATTTTTTTTGGTATTTTTTATATTTGCTAGATGTTTCACACAACCATATAACCACATATTGTAAATAGATTCAGATATTTGCATATCACATTAAAAACAATTACCATTGAAGGTCTGCTATTGGAGCAACTTGAGTTTTCTGCCATCTCATAGTGCACTTGTAACTGGGACTCCTTACACTTCCTGTTACTCTAATCCATCACTCTGTGTGCATTGGAATGCTCTGTACTCCCAATCAGCTACACCAAACGGCCTGATGTAAGATGAGTTTTGTAACTGTTGTGCCAGATAGTATGTGCTATTTTATGTGCTAAAAGTGATGATTATTAAAACTCTTGCACTTCATTTCTTCTTTTTTTCTTTCACACATTTTCTAACACTTCTCATTATTAAACGGTGCAGTTATTACATCCCACTTTCGTAATTCATGTGTGTGTACCATAACTATAGGTTACATAAAATTTCTTAACAATATTAATATCAGTTTCAGAGTAAACAGCATATATTCCACTGATCATTCCACATTACTGGTGAAAAATCTCGTATCTCATATCTCTCTCTCTCTCTCTCTCTCTCTCTCTCTCTCTCTCTCTCTCTCTCTCTCTCTCTCTCTCTCATATAAAACAGTGACCTAAAAACAAAAAATTGATACTACTGTGACAGACATGGTGTGTTCTCTACAGAATTGTAGGGTTTCCATGGTTTTTGTGTGGATACTAAATCAGAATAACGATACTGTCTGTTCACTTCCTGTCTCATCTGTTCTCATCATATAATTTAATGTTCTGGAGGGTTTTCTTTAAGGCAAACAAGGTTTAATTCAATTTGATTTATGCTTTATTGACGCCAGGACTCATTTGAAACACACCAGTAACAGCAGACTATTCCCTCTTCTACAAAATTCTCTTTTTCTATTCATTCTTCAATCCTGTTGGGCATATGGATAAACAGTTTTGAATTATCAGGACATTTCTTATACCAACATAATCTGTGTGGGAGACCAAAAAATTTGACATTTAAATGTTAAAATAAACTGGAACACAACCTAAAATTGTCAGAGAGCAGTTTTCAACCCAGAATGTAGTGTGTTCGAGAAAATTAACGTGAGCCACCAGTGGTGGCATATGTCTTGTCAATTGCATTTGATAATTGCAGTTGAAACCAACAATTATAAAAATGTTTAAATTTACAGGTGAAATATGGGGATCTCCTTCCAGCAGATGGTATTCTTATACAGAGCAATGACCTTAAGATCGATGAATCTTCGTTAACGGGAGAATCAGATCATGTGAAAAAGGGAGAGTCATTTGATCCCATGGTATTATCAGGTGAGACATGAACAGTATACTTTGAATGGTGGTGAAACTGTAATACAATACTTCTTCTTAAAGGAAAATATAAGTTGTGTTCTTGGTGCTAATTGGAAATGGAAGTGTTGTATTTGTTGCAGTAGAGAAACTCATATACCAAAAGACAAATGGAATATGCATGAAAGATCATTCGGGCAATACCTAGTATTGAAGGTGGACAAAAGCATAGAATTGTCCACCTATCGACCATCAGAATTACCTCAGAGGTATACAAAAAGTTTTAGAGAGAACTTCAGTTAGTTAATACACTCACTCCCCAATAGTGCCTTTATTGTAGGTTGAGACTTCTAATGTCCAACAGTTGATACGGATAGTTCTTTAAATGGTAGTTGTGACAATATATCCTGGGAAATACATGGTGTAGAACTCTGCTTCCACCATTTGCCAATAGGTGGCGACAAAGATAAGTAGCAATCAAAAGAAACAGATCACAGACATCAGGCAGTTAGCTTGGACCTCAGTCAACAAAACCTCATTCAAACATTAGTCGGTTTGTGTCTGCATCATAAAGTTGTTCGTGATTGAAAATGTCAGTTTACGAGCCTAATTCTCATCATTTGTGGGAGGTGTTACTGTTTTGTTTCAGTACGAGGAAAACAGTGGTTGAGTCTCATCAAATGCTCTCAAGTATATATGGTAAGGATGAAGGATGCTATTAGTGAAAGAACGTGTCATGAGTGGTTTCAACACTTCTAGAACAGTGATTTTTAACGTCATAAACTGGCAGGCTGGTGGAAGAGACAGTTTTCGAAGACTCAGAATTCTAGACAGTTGAGTGAAGACTCGTGTCAGACTCGAGAAGAATTGGCACAATTAGTGGGAGTGATACAGCAAGCCGTTTCAAAACTTCTCGAGGCCATGAGCGTGATTCAGAAAGAAGGAACTTGGGTCCCATGTGAGCTGAAACCAAGAGATGTTTAATGGTGTTTGTGAATAGTTGCTTCAGAAGCAAGAACGGAATGGATTTCTGCATCGCATTGTGACCAGGGACAAAAAATGGGTTCATTATGATAACTCTAAATGCAAAAAATCGTGGGGATATCCCCGCCATGCTTCCATGTCGACTGCCAAACTGAATATTTATGGCTCCAAGATCATGCTCTGCATTTGGTGGGACCAGCTCGGTGTGCTGTACTATGAGGTGTTAAAACCAAGTGAAACAATCACAATTGCTCATTATCAAATACAGTTAATGTGTTTGAGCAGAGCATGAAAAGACAAACGGCCACAATACAGCGAGAGGCGTGCTAAAGTGATATTGCAGCGCTACATCGCTCTATCCCACATATCAAAAGAGGTCAACACATACTTGGAAATGTGAAAATGGGAAGTCCTACCCCACCCTCCATATTCTCCAGACATTGCTCACTCTATCACCTGTTTAGACCAATGGCGCATGATCTGGCTGACCAAAACTTCCGATCTCATGCAGAAGTCACAAATTGGATCGATTCATGGATCGCTTCAAAAGATCAAAAGTTCTTTCGATGCAGGATTTGTACACTGCCCGAAAGATGGGAGAAAGTAGTGGCCAGCGATGGAAAATACTTTTAATGATACTTGTGTAACCAGTTTGTTTCATTAAAGCATCAAATGTTGGGGGAAAAAATGGCTGAAGCAAAGTTGTACACCTTGTAGTACTAATTGTCTTTCGTGAAACACTATTTACAACTGAAGTACTTTGACTCCAGTGCTTAAAACAGAATAAAAATTGTTCCCAAATACAGGTTTGTTCATTTTGCTACCCATGAAGGTTATTTGTCAGTAAAACTTTGCTCCTGGCTACACTCAATGTTTGTAAGTTAACAACTTTAATAAATACAGAAGCAAAAGTTGTTGAAGAAACAGTAGTTTGTAATTGACAATTATGACTGACTCATAAGTTAGAAATGTGGTACTACTAAGTGGAAATATAACCATTGAGTGAAACAATATATATTAAACCATGCCATATTTTTAGTCTTAATTTCCGAAATTGCAGTTGTTGTTGTCATGTGTTCTTATGTAATAAGTCACCTACACTTTCAATGCGTGGTACAACACACACCTCTGAATTTTGAAATCATTCAAGTTTTGTTTTAGCTATTTGAGATAGGGTACTTCACTTAGAACAAATAATTTAGAGTCCCAGCCATGACTGAAACACGTTAATCTAATGGCAACAGGCCGAACCAATCCCTTAGAGGGTTTCTATTTAGAAACACGGCTCATTGACAATGAGGCAGTTGGAGCAACAAAAATTACTAAAGTAAAAGGACAACTAGAAAGAGTATGTTGAGCAAGCTAGACAAAGATGCAGTAATGCTGTATCTCAATAAGGAACAGTGAACATTCAGATTGGGCAAGTGCATGTAGAGGATATATGGCTCTTGTTCGAAAGGGATTCTCCATGGTACACAGTATTGGTAAAGAAACTTAAAGGACAGTAGTAACTACTGCACAAAAGTTATGAAGCAAAATGTACAACTTACGTTGGTGCTGAAAGAAATGTCTCCGATCATAAAAAGGGGGCAATGCATGAGGCCTTAATTCACTACTTTAGCTGATTACTATCAGATATCTTGGTAAAACCAAATAAATTATGGTCGTCTGTTAAAGCTGTCAGTGGCACCAAAGTTGATTTGAAGACACATGGGTGGCAAGGGAATAGAAATTAGGGGTAGTAAAGCAAAAACAGATATGCTGTACTCATTTTTGATGGCATTCCTTTGCAAAGTAGGAGCTGGGAGTGCTGCCCCAGTGCAATCTGCACATCACTGTAAATATGAATGACAGCTACCATAGAGTTAGTAGCATTAAGGAACTTTAAATTTATGAAGGTTCCTCCCATTTTGAAGTGTGTTTATTTTTCCAGATTTATGTTTACTGGAACTTGGCAGATAGCTGAAATCAATTTTCTGCCATAAGCAGTGCTGCATAGTAAGAAGGCACTGAGTAGGAAGCTGGTTCCCATGGAGGCAGTGGTAATGTCTGGATCAAATGGCACAGTGGTGAATCAAGAGTGTGGAGAGAGGAACTCAAGCATTAAGAACGAATCTTGTGAGACAGTAAATACATAGGGAACAACAAGTGTCCTGTGAAAATCCTATGTGCCGATTAACTGAGATAATCCATGAAAGGGTCTGCTTAACCAGCACAGTCTCCGGTGGGAAGGCTTGAGCAATATGCTACACATCACCTACACCACCTTCTTCGTATCACAGTTGAACTGAGAAACTTCTATGGATGTTTAGTACCACAAGGGGATTTTGCAAGTTGCTGTCAGGTTCTGTACAGAATTTTCAGTTGACTTAGCCTTTTGTAATCTTAATTTATGCCGATCCGAAAAAAAAAGGTGGCTACATGGCTACAGGTTGGAATTGAGTAGACCTATATAAAAGAAGGGTAGCAGAAGTGATCCACAAAGCTACTGTCGAGTATTTTTTGAGGTCCATCAGTTACAGATTCTCAGAATGTATTCAGATCTCAAATATAATGAGCTGTCTCAAACAGAATGGCCACCATGATGCTAAACCAGCATGGATTCTGAAAATATTGGTTGTAGCAAATCCAATTTCCCCTTTCTCATGTGATATACTGAAAGGTATGGTTTAATGCAATCAGATGGGTGCAGTATTTCTTGATTTCTGAAAAGCATTGTACTCAGTACCACAGTAACATTTATTAATGAAAACACAATCATATGGAGTACTAAATAAAATTTGTGCTTGGATTTAAGATATCTTGGTAAGAAGGATGCAGTGTGTTATCTCAAATGGAGAAATATCGACTGAAGGAGAAATTACTTCAGGTATACCCCAAAGAAAAATGTTGACACCTTTACTTTTGATGTCATTTTTAATGATGTGGCAAGCAGTGTTAATAGTAACCTCAGAATTTTTGTCAATTATGCAGTTACAATGAAGTACTGTTCAAACAAGCTGCATGAATATCCTGTCAAATCTTGATAAGATATTGAAGCTGTGCAGAAATTTGGAGCTTGCTGTAAATGTTCAGAAATGTGAAATAATGCACTTCACAAAATTCAGAAAACAGTATCATATTACTACAATACCAGTGAGTCATGAATGGAATCCATCAACCCCAACAAATATCTAGGTGTAACAGTGTGGGTGGGTGGATATGATGTGAAGAGATCACATAGGCTCAAATGTAGGCTAAACAGGTCTCAGAGTTCAGTTGACTGGCAGGATACTGAAAAAGTCTTGGAGAGATTGCGTACAAAATGGCAAAACACAGCACAAATTATCACATACTTGTTTGACCTAAGCTTCACATAAAATCTGAAAAAAAAACTGAGCTGGCATGTGCTTGTAAATCAACATCAGCTATCCCACAAGAGATCACTAAAAAATTCTTAAAGACACAATATTAAGTGAGGGATCTATTGAGAGTATACTACACACCTTAAGTGTCACTCCTGCTGGGCCTCTGACCCTAAGATTAGTCTAATTACAGCACAGTGAGGTATTTAAGCAGTCATTTCTGTTGCGTTTCATACACAGTTGAAATGGGAAGAAACACTATTATGCTGTATAGCTATAAGAAGCATCTGTAATGCATTTTTGTTCAGATTGTGGATGTTGATAAAGACAGAGCTCAGTGATTTGTGATGCCATAAACTTGAATATATTCTTCCACACACCATTCTGCAAGATTATCTTGAGAGGAGAAATGTAAATGAGTAAATCCTCAGGCATTCTAACAAATCCCCAATCCCCGACAGTCCATCAATGTTGACGTTCACGTGTTGTCGTTCGACAACTTTCTGAATAAGAATGAAGATATCTTGTGTACAATTCTGTTCTAGATTTGCATCTGATGCAGTTCCCTCCAGTGAGTCCATTTAGAAAGGAGTTGGTTAAGAATAGTGTTAACATTCAGCAACCACTCCTGGTCTGTACTGTCGAGTCTTTTCACTCGAGAGTGGGGGCAATCCTTTGTCAGACTTAATGTCATGATTAATTGGCTCATTGCAGTTTTGACAGGAATTTCTTGTAAATCAGGTTGTATTTCACTACCAGCTAACTCGACGAGGAAGAGAAAGAACAACTCCTGCATTGTCTTTTATTTGAGTTTGCCCAAAAGTCATCCATTCCATTGCCACTTTTACAAAGACATGTGACCCATATTACACACAGACATGGAAGTCATTAGTGTTAAAATGTTACACAGAAATTTTTCCATGTTTAAGTATTTTTCTCATTTTTCCATTACTCCCCTCCCAAACACTGCATGAAGCAATGTGCCATGCTGGTTAAGGCATGGAACGCATTCAGGAAGAGCATAGTTCAAATCTCCATAAAGTCATACCAATTTAGGTTTCTTGTAATTCCTCTAAATTGATCAATGCCTCATCTATAGTCATTCTTCCCATGTGTTGCATGAGAATGCAACAGGAAATTTGAGAAATGATAGTGTTACCAGAAGTACCCTCCACCACACTCGAAGGGGGCTTATAGAGTATAGGGAAGGTTTAAATACAAATACCAGGACAGTTCCTTTGAAGAGAGCATTCTCAGTTTCCTTCCTCTAAATTTCCCAGTCCGAAGTTCAGCTCAGTTTTTAATTAACTCATAGCTAGAGGCAATTAAACTTTAAGCTCCCTTTCTCCCTATCCAAATACCACTCAGTTTTTGTGATATAACTGTTCAGTTGTTTTCATTCAGTAATATTCAGCACTTAGACTTACACAAATTTGCAGGCAGTCATTGATGGTTATTTTCATGATAAAGTGAAATCATATTAAAATAAAGACACTGGTAGACTGCATCGACAAATGCAACAATTTTTTATTGTTAAGTAAGAACGTGTAACAACTTTTGTCCCAAGATGATCAGCATTATTTGACTGTGGAAGCAGTGATGGACTGTAGGGAAAATATTTAATTCACTCGGCTCTGCTAAAATCCACAATGAAAAACCATCAAGGCCATACAATAGCTGAAGGAGTAAATTTCTGGGTAGACTCAGCTGTTGAAAACTTCATTCTCTATGGAACAACCATGACTAACCATTTTTTCGGGAGTCAGTGGTATCAGTGGTATATGCATCACTGTGTGCACCTGGGATGGGTGCAGATGAACATAACACTACATACAAAAATCATTATGATGAGCCACATCTCCCCCCCCCCCCCCCCCCCCCCGCCCCCCTTCACTTTGTCTGCTGTTTCAAAAATGTCTACTTCATATTATGTCGTATCATCAGGTTCAGAATAGAATCTACGTTGAACACACATAGTAATTTATAATTACTCATTGATTGGCTACTGTATCTGTTTGCATTTGAAGAATATAAGTAGTGTTTTATGTATGGTATAAAGAGCTTCATGTGCAACTTATGCTGTTCTGTACTCCTGTTGGTAAGTATGAGTCGGTGCCTCAAAGATAACAATGTTCCATTCTTTCCAGGAACTCATGTAATGGAAGGCAGTGGCAAGATGTTGGTAACTGCAGTTGGTGTAAACTCCCAAGCTGGTATAATTTTCACCCTTCTGGGGGCTGCTGTTGACCAACAGGAGGCAGAAATAAAGAAGAAGAAGAAAGGTGTGATGGTGTGACTATTATAGTTGTAATTATTGTCAGTGTTGTTTTTGCTGTGATAATGCATGTAATGCCTTTTTTTAATGTGGGAGTTTAGAAGCATGGTTAAATGTTAACACCTGTTTTGTTTTTAAAACATTTGTGTAGGGTGCGTTTCATGCCATGTTTCTAGTGTCTTAAGTGTGTACACAAGTAAATTGAATTACTGTAAAATTTGATAAATTGTGTGGTGTTTGTGTGAGAGAAGCTTACAAGACAGCTCCTAAGTACCCCAATACAGACATTCCAGAAGAGATTTTCAGACAGTCTTTCAAAAATAGTTTTGAGAAGGGCATTTAAAAATGTCTTGTTAGCAGCACTTTTATTTTCTAGATAGTTACTTTCTATTTGGAAATTTAGAAAAATGTCCATACTGGATGTAAAATGATTGATCTGTGATAAATTTTTAAATCAGCACTATTATTAGAAATTGACATTTCATACGTGCAATGTGAAAAAAGGTCTTCAGCCCTAGAACAGAATTTTTTTATTTATAGTTTCTTGTCTTCCTATGTCACAGTTCGAAGCTGATAACAAAGCACAAAGTTCACACTATTCCCATCCAGTATGGAGCCTTTTGTAACTGGATATTTGGATTTTATTTTGTGTTTTTAATACTAATGAATTTCCTTTTGCATGATTCCCTCTTCAGAAGCTAAGAAACAGCGGAAGAAGAAGAGCTTGACAGGTGAAAAAACTTCTCATTTATTTCTTAAAAATTTCTTCATAAATACCAAAATAAATTTTTAACATAGTATGAGGCCTGTAAACTTACAACATACATAAGTATAACTACTGGCAAACTGCATTAATATTGCAAATAACATCTAATAAATCATGTCTTGCTGTGCTTTAAACATTAATTTAAGCTCGAAAGAAATAAATGATACCCACATAATGTATTATAAATTCAGTTAAAGATTCCATTGCTAGTTGTAAACCTTGAGAAGTCAGGTGGTAAAATTATTTTCTGTGTTGCAATAGAAACTAGTCAGGTTCTACAGTTAATGACTCAGCTTGTTTTCAGGCTACATGAACTGTTGAAAACAGAACTGATAAGTCTTGTCAACACAATTGCTATCTTCTAGTAAACTAGAAAATCCGTATTGAGGATTTTTTGCTACTTATTTTAGTCTTTCCGAGGCATCTTAATCAGGCTTAGCTTCTTGCATGCTTTTCCACTTGAAACAGTAGTAGTTTTACTTATTTTGCACTTTTCTAACTCGAAGTTGAATTTTAGATTTACAGCGCATATAGCATGGGTAGCTGGGGTTGGTACACAGTCCACTTAAAGAAACTAAATCATTGATATCACTGGCTAATTCTGTTGGTAACCACCTCTTCCACTATGATTCGACACACACATTTCTGTCCATTTGCGATGGAGTGTTACCTGGTGACTAATATAGACGGCTTTCTCTCTTCCTTCCTGCACCTCTTTTACAGATGGGGAAACCTTGTATAAATTTGATGTTCAGGCACAAGCATTACTTCGAACTTCAACATTTTCAAAATACCTGGCTGCCTTCATTCAGTGTCATATTGAAACTGTCTGTGTAAACCTAAATAGGATAGCTAACTGTGTTGTAAAAAAATTTCTAGTTATTCCTTTATTTATTATTGGGCAAATGTCTTAAGTACTTTTAGAACCATCTGTGCCACCATTTCTTCTAAGTGATATGAACCATTCTTTTGTGTTGTTATTCTGCTCTAGACAATGCATACAATAATGACTCGTGGTCATCTCATCCATCATTACTACATCTAACTCGGAACCAACTTTACAGTTGTGCAGAGGATAATTGCATCAGGACACATGGGCAGAGTACATGTTGACTTTTATTTCATAGGTGTAATCACTTAACAATTTACCAGTTTGCAAAGTGTTTGCAGCATTTCCCACCATTTCCACTTCGTGTTTCTTCATTTTTCATAAGGAATGTATTCGGTCTCTACCCATCTGACAAAAATCACAAACTCTGTTGAAAAACTAGGTTCCAAAGTTCCGTATTATAATTATTGAAGACAACATAGTGAATCCCATAACAAATGCCTGTGTGTGTGTGTGTGTGTGTGTGTGTGTGTGTGTGTGTGTGTGTGTGTATTCATTTTTATTTCTGAATTTGGTAAAGTGTAGAGTAGGCAGTTTGATCTCTGCCCCCATGGGGCACAGGCCCTGATGAGTGCCTATCAACTCGCCCGTGGGCAGGCACAGCTAGTACAACCTATCTGCCAGCGAGACATATTACACATTTTCTGTGCATGAGCAAATGGCTTGGTCAACCCTGCCTGTGAGTGTGAGGCCAAGGCCGTACAGTCATGTGTGCTAAAGGCTGGCTGCACTAGCATCAGCTGTTTGTCCACCCATCCAACTGCTGCTCTTGGCAGGTAATAAAGCACTCTTACTTAGCTGTGTGGAGGTCAGAATAATTCTGGTTTCTTGTCATTCTTGTGCACCTGATTTAAGTCAATGTACAGTGTGTTTGCTGCAACTATTGGGTATCGTATTTCTAAAGAAGTTATTACTTGTGGTGGTAACTTTAGACATGAGAACAACTATTTTGTAGATAGTCTAGACTGCCAGTAATGGAAATTACTGAAGAAAATGGATCCTTGTTGCATCTAACAAAAAATTAAGTTCATTATTCATATTTGATCAGCTGTGGGTTGTAAGAACAAGCATGAAATCCTAGAGTTAAAGTTTTTGAGTAATTATGTACTCCACCATCCAGCTCTCGAGTAAAAAAATTATAGAATCCTGTCGTAAGAAATTAGGAAAAAATTGATTTCATGCCCTCAAAAGCATAGTTTAGTGATGGAGCATAAGTTTACTAATTTGTCAGTGAAAGCAAAACAAGTGAGTTCCAGGCAGAAGAATAGTGGGCACATCATTACTATTGTGAGACAAAGCAAAACAGTAACTTCAGCTGAATATTCTGGAGTTCACTGCTACACAGAACACACACACTGAGAGAGATCCCAGATAAGATTTGAATGGGATCTTATTCCATCATGGCAACCCAGCAGCTCACTTTCCAGCAAAAATAATCACAAAGTATCTGCCTTCAGAGCCTGAGATCCAGGTACTTAATAATTCACCCTGTAACATGAGAAGTACAATTTCTTCTAATTAACTGTAGGAAAAGAAACCATGTGTGTTAATAAATTTGAGTCTGCAGAAATAAAAGGATCTATATAATGGTGTGTGCATCAAAGGATTTTCCAAAAACTTCCATTAATTCACCATTAAGTGATTTGGACAAATGCAGCAGTATGTAGCACTTACAGGAGAGTACTAAGAACCCGTGTAAATGGAAAATATCTAAAAATAATTAAAAGAAGTCTCTATGAAGACAAAGCAGAAAAGGATAAGAGTCTAATCTGAACCCGTTTCTGGCATGCTGTTGGAACCAGGTGCCCTATGAATGCACTGTAGTCGCACCAAAGTTCCTCTTCCCTCCTTTTCCCCTCTTGACCAGAAATTGAGTTTCAACTGTGCTTTCTTATAGTAGTATTATTTCATATGTTTCTTTTAACTGAAACAAAAATATCATGAGATTCTTGGTTTTGTGAAGTATGGCAGTGAAATCTTTTCCAGAGATCATAAAGATTGATAAGGAGTGTGCTGCTCAGTTTTCAGCTGTTAATAAATGGATGTCTGAAATCAATTGTTGTGTATTTCCCCTGAAGTTAATCCACATCACACAAATCACAAAACTGCAAGAGGTGAAAACTTTGTGGTAGTGCACAACATAGCACTCGGTGACTGGAGGTGAAAATTGCATGAAATAGCTGACACAGTAAATGTTTCAAGAGGTGGTATGGTGCACGTAATGCTAAATAATTATGAGAAACGTTGTGCGAAACTTTTAACCTTTTTTAAATGCCGACAAACACAATTGCGAATAAAAATTGTAAACCTTGTTCAGACTTAATGGAAAAGAATCCAATTTATGTAAAGTATAAATTTGTTACTTAGGATAAGATAAGACTCAATCGCCTCCCACCAGAAATAAAATTGAAGTGGTGGATGGACACGTGAACAGTGCCAAATAAAGCAAAGCCTATTATGGACAGTATTTTCAATTATGCGAAAGGGATTGATCATCTTCCAGTGATTAAATCAGTAACTGACAAATTAATATTAAAGTATTCATGTCTAACTGAACAAAACAAATGAATGCTTAGAATTCAAAAGAAGGCAGTAATCTTTATACAGGATGATAGACTGGCCCTAAAATGTGCATAAACAGTGAGAAAACTGAAGGATGTTACATAAGATTTATTACCACCCCCCCCCCCCCCCCCCCTATTATAGTCATGTGCCACCCTGAGACTATCTACTACTCCCAGATGCAAAGTAATCTATGACTGCAAATCTTTCTCTGTGTTGAAGAGGTGAAGAGGTTATGACACCAATGGAAGGGAATGTTAAAGACCTTCCAGAATTGAATTTCATGGTTGGAATCTACTTGGAGGAAAAGCTGGATAAAACACATTGACCCAAAAGGGGACTACCAAAATATTGGATTTTTTAATTCATTGTTTTTGCTATAAAGCAGAGGAACAGTTTCTTTGTCCGTTAGAAAGCATTTTTGTGGTACTAACAGTCTAATTCAAATCCAGCATCAGAATGAACAGATGTAGGTGTGGTATTTTCAGAATTTTTTGTCTGGTTCAAATTTATGATGCCTAGTTACGTTCGGAACACAATGTAAAATTTGTGACAGGATAATAGTCAGTTTTGATCAGACAGCAATTTTTATTGTTTACTGGCTTACTCATTCTCGCTGTTGATTTCAGCAGTAGATTTATAATATTTGGCAACCCATTGCCTTATTAAAGTAGTTCCTTTTATAATTAATGTTTTACTGCCAATAGAATACTGATTTTGAAGATATGTTGAAGTGCATAAACAAATAGTTCAGCTACCAGGTGTCTGAAGTGAAACACGGATAATCAGTGTTAGAGACAAGTAGAGAATAAAAGCTTTCAAAATGTAGTGTTAGGTGCGAATGTGGAAGATAAGGGGGGTGAATGATGTAACTGACGAGGTGGTACAGATTCAAACTGATGAAATGAAATTTACACAACTTTATTGAAAGACAGCATAACTGGATAGGACATTCCTTGAGGTTTCAAGAAATTGCCAGTTAGGTAATTCAGGGATGTGCGTATGTGGATGGGGGGAGGGGTGGGAGGTAAAATTTGAAACAGGATACCAAGTGTTGATAGCAGTAAGCAGATTCAAATGGATGGAGACTGCATTCGTCATGTAGAGGTGAAGAGACTTGCACAGGATAGACTTGGATGTATAGCTGCATCAAAATAGTCCTTGGATTGAACTTAACAACTATCAGTTTTCTAGTGAGAGTGAAAGTGCATTTGCCATCTGAAGTACTGATATGCATCAAGGTTTTCTAAAACCATGTTCATGTAATTCTGCAGCTCAGTTTGCTGGATGTTTCCAGTTTTGGTGTCCCGATTAAGTTTCCTTGTATAATCCAGCATATTTTAACTTCTTGTTCAAAAGACTGACAATAACAATGAGTTTCATCGCCAATGAGGCAAGAAAAGAATATATTATATGGATAAAAACTATGATGCATTGCATGTAATGTCAGTGCACTGATGATGGTGTTTGGAAATTAAACTGATTGTTCACATACCTATCATTCAACTGTCATAAAAGCAAGTTACATACGTAACAATTTTCTGAGGAATTAAATATATGTGTTTACTGAAGTACTGATAGGATTTCAAAAGTATCTGACCTATTACTTAATGTTACAGAGTAGTATGTTTAAACCAGTGAGGCATGTTTCTTTTTAATACATTAAATGTAGTTGATGAGAATGAAGATTAGTTAATTAGCAAACTGTGTCTGTGAAAGTTATGGATGTAATTACAAGGTTTCAAAACACAGTTAAACTTGCAGCATTCAGGTTATTAGTCCTCATGGCTGACTTCTGAGATGAGTGGAGAAACAAATCAAAATATTTACGTAGCACTTCTGACCCACTTGGACTTAATTTACACTAAAATATTTCTTTTAAAGTGCAAAAGAAGAGTGCAGGAGTAAAGAACACTTCAAATAGCTGCTGAGTGAGGACAATACTGAAGTAAAACTTCCTGGCAGATTAAAACTGTGTGCCGGACTGAGACTCACACTTAGGACCTTTGCTTTTTGCGGGCAAGTGCTCTACCATCTGAGCTACCCAAGCATGACTCACGCCCTGTCCTCACAGCTTTACTTCTGCCAGTACCTCATCTCCTACATTCCAAACTTCACAAAAGCTCTCCTGCAAACCTTGCAGAACTAGCACTCCTGGAAGAAAGGATAATGTGGACACATGGCTTAGCCACAGCCTGGGAGATGTTTCCATTGTGAGATTTTCGCTCTGCAGTGAAGTGTGGGCAGAGTCTCAATCCACCACACAGTTTTAATTTGCCAGGAGGTTTCATATCAGTGCACACTCTGCTGCAGAGAGAAAATCTCATCAGTACTGAAGTAGTAAGTTTTTGTATTCAACAGGCAGAGTAGCTAAAAGATGTAAGAAACCATTACTTGTAAACTGACTCTCTCAATGCGTCAGGATTGTGATAAGGCAGTCATTGTAGGTAGCTCCGATGAAGGCCCAGGGATGACTGTCACACGTTGTAACATATTTGAACTAAGTTAAACAAAATACCAAAAATCATTCATTTACCACAGGTGAAATATGAACTCGTGGAGAAAGGGCACACCATAATCCCTGTTCATAGGACAATTCCATCCTCCAAGTTGAGAAGTGCTCATTTGCATCCGCACGTACCGATATGTTGTATGTCAGATGCTATAGTAATGTAAGAGCATCATTTCGACCTCCTCCTCAGTTTTCTATTCTGTTTACTGAAGTGTTGTTAGAAGAAAGACTATCAGTAAGCTTCTGTGAAAGTCACAATTGGTCTAATTATTTGAGAGTGATGATTATGTTCCCATCTATCCAGAAACGATGTTTGTTGACAAGTATTGGAATGTCTGATCTTAGACATCTAAAGGTGCGTCCACACAATGCCATTTTTTCTGTTCAACTTTGCACATGCACTTAAATTTTCAATAGCGCAACTGTGCTTGATCATTTGAGAATGTGTAATTTTCTTGAAATGGAGGCCATGTGTTGCTTCCTGGTATCAGTGGGACTCCCTTATGCTGTTTAGCAGACAGGCCGCTGGGGCTCATGTCTTTCATTGTGTAGTGTGTTAGGTTATGCTTCAAAATGATACCTGTACGTTAATGCCTGGTGACTGCAGAGAATGCATGTTGAAATGTATAGATGATTATAGGGAAAGAGAAGTCTTAGGGAATGGCACTATTAAGGTTACTTGAATAAAAACTCATTTCATAGCAATCAAGTATTAGATAAGAAGTCTCTTAACATATCGAACGATCTATTGACACGTAATCAGCATGGCTTCAGAAAACATCGCTCTTGTGCAACGCAGCTAGCTCTTTATTCGCACGAAGTAATGGCCGCTATCGACAGGGGATCTCAAGTTGATTCCGTATTTCTAGATTTCCGGAAAGCTTTTGACACCGTTCCTCACAAGCGACTTCTAATCAAGCTGCGGAGCTATGGGGTATCGTCTCAGTTGTGCGACTGGATTCGTGATTTCCTGTCAGGAAGGTCGCAGTTCGTAGTAATAGACGGCAAATCATCGAGCAAAACTGAAGTGATATCAGGTGTTCCCCAGGGAAGCGTCCTGGGACCTCTACTGTTCCTGATCTATATAAATGACCTGGGTGACAATCTGAGCAGTTCTCTTAGGTTGTTCGCAGATGATGCTGTAATTTACCGTCTAGTAAGGTCATCCGAAGACCAGTATCAGCTGCAAAGCGATTTAGAAAAGATTGCTGTATGGTGTGTCAGGTGGCAGTTGACGCTAAATAACGAAAAGTGTGAGATGATCCACATGAGTTCCAAAAGAAATCCGTTGGAATTCGATTACTCGATAAATAGTACAATTCTCAAGGCTGTCAATTCAACTAAGTACCTGGGTGTTAAAATTACAAACAACTTCAGTTGGAAGGACCACATAGATAATATTGTCGGGAAGGCGAGCCAAAGGTTGCGTTTCATTGGCAGGACACTTAGAAGATGCAACAAGTCCACTAAAGAGACAGCTTACACTACACTCGTTCGTCCTCTGTTAGAATATTGCTGCGCGGTGTGGGATCCTTACCAGGTGGGATTGACGGAGGACATCGAGAGGGTGCAAAGAAGGGCAGCTCGTTTTGTATTATCGCGTTATAGGGGAGAGAGTGTGGCAGATATGATACACGAGTTGGGATGGAAGTCATTACAGCATAGACGTTTTTCGTCGCGGCGAGACCTTTTTACGAAATTTCAGTCACCAACTTTCTCTTCCGAATGCGAAAATATTTTGTTGAGCCCAACGTACATAGGTAGGAATGATCATCAAAATAAAATAAGAGAAATCAGAGCTCGAACAGAAAGGTTTAGGTGTTCGTTTTTCCCGCTCGCTGTTCGGGAGTGGAATAGTAGAGAGATAGTATGATTGTGGTTCGATGAACCCTCTGCCAAGCACTTAAATGTGAATTGCAGAGTAGTCATGTAGATGTAGATGTACATGTAGATGTAGAATGTAAAGAATAAGGTACATTTTGAAGTTTGAAAGCAAAAAAAGCAGTGGCCTACAAATTTATCAAAGTGCATATTGAAACCGTAGACAAATATTCATGTTATGGTGAGTGAATAGGCCAAAGATTCAGAAGGCTGGTATCTGAACAAAAGAAAAGATAGCATGGTGGTGCTCCTCAGTGAAGTACCAGGAATAAAGGCTATTCATCTTGCAAAAAAAGAATACTAAATTGGAAAGCATAACCCCCTTTCCAGGGTCCATGGCATTACCGAATTTTTCAACTACGAGGATGGTAATCTGTGTTTATTTTCTGTTGCCTGAAGTTCTGGAAACAACAATTTACTTTATAAAATACAAACACAAATACAAATAATGTATTGAAAGTCAGTCTTTACAGAATGACAAAGAATGCCCCTCATGTATTTCTCAGCTTAAGGACTGGTCACTGAAATTCTTTGTCTTGAAAAGTGAAATAAGTATCACGAACTTATACATATGTCACTAGTTTCCAGCATGTGTTTGTATGTTCTTCCCACTAATTTTTGTGCATGCGCTTTCATTGCCGTCCGTTGGTCATAGCGCATGAGGATAGAGGCATTGTGTGGACATGCCTTAAGTGTGCGAAGCTTTTTGACGCCACATTTGGATTGACAACTAAACCTGTGACAAGGAGCGTATCTACTCTTCCTGTGTCTGCCCTCTTTCTTCATAATTCATGTTACAGAGGGTCACATATTAGGAGAACAATCTCCAAGAGTGTAGGTGACAAGATTGTATGTGACGTAGTTTCTTGATGAAATGCATTTCCTTGGCATTCTACTGACGAATTTTAACCTGATATTTGCCTTTCAACACCTAGATGTAACTGAAAATACAGTACTGAGTGAGGTAGTGCAAGTGTTCCGACTCTGCACTCGGATGAGAGAGCGGTCCCATTCATATGACTTACTCAATGAAGGGGGTACATCCTTTGAAAAGAAAATAACTGCACCATACATATCCTCTGCCCCACTGTATACTCCTCGTCCTCTCCTTGCTCCTCCTCGTCCTCTCCTTGCTCCTCCTCGTCCTCTCCTTGCTCCTCCTCGTCCTCTCCTTGCTCCTCCTCGTCCTCTCCTTGCTCCTCCTCGTCCTCTCCTTGCTCCTCCTCGTCCTCTCCTTGCTCCTCCTCGTCCTATCCTTGCTCCTCCTCGTCCTATCCTTGCTCCTCCTCCTCGTCCTCTCCTTGCTGCTCCTCCTCGTCCTATCCTTGCTCCTCCTCCTCGTCCTCTCCTTGCTGCTCCTCCTCGTCCTCTCCTTGCTGCTCCTCCTCGTCCTCTCCTTGCTCCTCCTCCTCGTCCTCTCCTTGCTCCTCCTCCTCGTCCTCTCCTTGCTCCTCCTCCTCCTCCTCCTTCGTCCTCTCCTTGCTCCTCCTCCTCCTCCTCCTTCGTCCTCTCCTTGCTCCTCCTCCTCCTCCTCCTTCGTCCTCTCCTTGCTCCTCCTCCTCCTCCTCCTTCGTCCTCTCCTTGCTCCTCCTCCTCCTCCTCCTTCGTCCTCTCCTTGCTCCTCCTCCTCCTCCTCCTTCGTCCTCTCCTTGCTCCTCCTCCTCCTCCTCCTTCGTCCTCTCCTTGCTCCTCCTCCTCCTCCTCCTTCGTCCTCTCCTTGCTCCTCCTCCTCCTCCTCCTTCGTCCTCTCCTTGCTCCTCCTCCTCCTCCTCCTTCGTCCTCTCCTTGCTCCTCCTCCTCCTCCTCCTTCGTCCTCTCCTTGCTCCTCCTCCTCCTCCTCCTTCGTCCTCTCCTTGCTCCTCCTCCTCCTCCTCCTTCGTCCTCTCCTTGCTCCTCCTCCTCCTCCTCCTCCTTCGTCCTCTCCTTGCTCCTCCTCCTCCTCCTCCTTCGTCCTCTCCTTGCTCCTCCTCCTCCTCCTCCTCCTTCGTCCTCTCCTTGCTCCTCCTCCTCCTCCTCCTCCTTCGTCCTCTCCTTGCTCCTCCTCCTCCTCCTCCTCCTTCGTCCTCTCCTTGCTCCTCCTCCTCCTCCTCCTCCTTCGTCCTCTCCTTGCTCCTCCTCCTCCTCCTCCTTCGTCCTCTCCTTGCTCCTCCTCCTCCTCCTCCTCCTTCGTCCTCTCCTTGCTCCTCCTCCTCCTCCTCCTCCTTTGTCCTCTCCTTGCTCCTCCTCCTCCTCCTCCTTTGTCCTCTCCTTGCTCCTCCTCCTCCTCCTCCTCCTCCTCCTCCGTCCTCTCCTTGCTCCTCCTCCTCCTCCTCCTCCTCCTCCTCCGTCCTCTCCTTGCTCCTCCTCCTCCTCCTCCTCCTCCTCCTCCTCCTCCTCCTCCTTCGTCCTCTCCTCCTCCTCCTTCGTCCTCTCCTTGCTCCTCCTCCTCCTCCTCCTCCTCCTCCTCCTCCTCCTTCGTCCTCTCCTTGCTCCTCCTCCTCCTCCTCCTCCTCCTCCTCCTTCGTCCTCTCCTTGCTCCTCCTCCTCCTCCTCCTTCGTCCTCTCCTTGCTCCTCCTCCTCCTCCTCCTTCGTCCTCTCCTTGCTCCTCCTCCTCCTCCTCCTCCTCCTCCTCCTCCTCCTCCTCCTCCTCCTCCTCCTCCTCCTCCTCCTTCGTCCTCTCCTTGCTCCTCCTCCTCCTCCTCCTTCGTCCTCTCCTTGCTCCTCCTCCTCCTCCTCCTCCTCCTCCTCCTCCTCCTCCTCCTCCTCCTCCTTCGTCCTCTCCTTGCTCCTCCTCCTCCTCCTCCTTCGTCCTCTCCTTGCTCCTCCTCCTCCTCCTCCGTCCTTTCCTTGCTCCTCCTCCTCCTCCTCCTCCTCCTCCTCCGTCCTCTCCTTGCTCCTCCTCCTCCTCCTCCTCCTCCTCCTCCGTCCTCTCCTTGCTCCTCCTCCTCCTCCTCCTCCTCCTCCTCCTCCTCCTCCTTCGTCCTCTCCTTGCTCCTCTTCCTCCTCCTCCTCCTCCTCCTTCGTCCTCTCCTTGCTGCTCCTCCTCCTCCTCCTCCTCCTCCTCCTTCGTCCTCTCCTTGCTCCTCTTCCTCCTCCTCCTCCTCCTCCTTCGTCCTCTCCTTGCTGCTCCTCCTCCTCCTCCTCCTCCTCCTCCTTCGTCCTCTCCTTGCTCCTCTTCCTCCTCCTCCTCCTCCTCCTTCGTCCTCTCCTTGCTGCTCCTCCTCCTCCTCCTCCTCCTCCTCCTCCTCCTCCTCCTCCTCCTCCTTCGTCCTCTCCTTGCTCCTCCTCCTCCTCCTCCTTCGTCCTCTCCTTGCTCCTCCTCCTCCTCCTCCTCCTCCTTCGTCCTCTCCTTGCTCCTCCTCCTCCTCCTCCTCCTCCTCCTCCTCCTCCTCCTCCTCCTCCTCCTCCTCCTCCTTCGTCCTCTCCTTGTTCCTCCTCCTCCTCCTCCTCCTCCTCCTTCGTCCTCTCCTTGTTCCTCCTCCTCCGTCCTCTCCTTGCTCCTCCTCCTCCTCCTCCTCCTCCCTCTCCTTGCTCCTCCTCCTCCTCCCTCTCCTTGCTCCTCCTCCTCCTCCCTCTCCTTGCTCCTCCTCCTCCTCCTCCCTCTCCTTGCTCCTCCTCCTCCTTCGCCCTCTCCTTGCTCCTCCTCCTCCTTCGTCCTCTCCTTGTTCCTCCTCCTCCGTCCTCTCCTTGCTCCTCCTCCTCCTCCTCCTCCTCCTTCGCCCTCTCCTTGCTCCTCCTCCTCCTCCTCCTCCTCCTCCTCCCTCTCCTTGCTCCTCCTCCTCCTCCTCCTCCTCCCTCTCCTTGCTCCTCCTCCTCCTCCCTCTCCTTGCTCCTCCTCCTCCTCCTCCTCCTCCCTCTCCTTGCTCCTCCTCCTCCTCCCTCTCCTTGCTCCTCCTCCTCCTCCTCCCTCTCCTTGCTCCTCCTCCTCCTTCGCCCTCTCCTTGCTCCTCCTCCTCCTTCGCCCTCTCCTTGCTCCTCCTCCTCCTCCTCCTCCTCCTCCTCCTTCTTCCTCCTCCTCCTCGCCATAAGTTATCATGAAATAAGTACAGTCTCATACTAAATGACAACAGAAGTGTGGATGGTAGTCATAGCACTGTCAGTGATAGTTGCTACAGTAGATAGATATAGGCTCACAGCACTTCAAATCAATTATGCTGTTTTATAATAGCTTATTAGTGTTGAAAATAAGTTACTGCTGGCATCAGTATCCTGCACTTCAAGCATTTTGGATCTGAGTATATGCATGTCATGTTTGTGCAGTATTACTTAGTTTCTAGACACTGAATGTGCATTACACACTTAAATGTTTCAGCCAATCTTGGTATGTTGGATTCATTACGTTTCTGTGGCATTGCTTTGACTGAATGACTTGAAGTTGTATGTGTTCGCTTCTTCAAGTAACTGTTGATTCACCTTCAATCTTTCTATTGTGATGTCATATATAATGTTTTGCCAGCTCTTCAGAAAATAAAAGTAATGGCAGAAAGATTTGCAGTTAACAAGTCAATTTACTGTTATGAAGATACTGACAAAAGCACCAGCTGTGCAAGTAATATTGATTTCATAACCAGTATTAAATTTATTTTAAAAAATTGGAAAGGTAGTGAAAGTCTAATTACTTTATGGAAAGACTACAACTCTGGCTCAAGAAAGTGACAAAATAGCAGCAACATCTCAAAGTTAACAGTGAAATGAAATGGCAGGGAGATTAAATTACCTGAGAAACTGCTAATATTTTAAGATGTGAAAAAAGTTCTGCTGTCATCAAATAAATAACATAGTTAGTAGTATCACATCCTTTCAATTAATTTAGTCTTTATAATGAAGTGGTTAATATAGGAAGCTATTGAATAACTCATTGAAAGAGTGTAGTTTGATTACAAACAATATGGAAGTGAGATAGCTGAGGGCATAACATATCAGGATATTACAAAGATGAGACTGGAGGGCACCCGAAAGCTATTTTACATCAAGGAATGAATTCTGCTTTAAATGGGCCTTGCTTCAGAGTAAAGTCGTTGCTACAGTTGTAGATAACGCCTTAGAATAAATTTTTACTCTGTCCATGTTGTGATTTCATTGAACCAATGGTAACTGTTGTGTCCAAATTTGAGAGTAGTTCACACTTTCAGCCCAAGCATGTGGACACACCCTTTCTTTGTTGTGAAATGGAAACAATCCATGAATTTTGATAGGAAAAGATAGTTACAATTACCATTTATTTTTCAAGCAGTATGTTCTTCAGACTTTTAACAGTAAGTAACACGCGATCTAGTGTCTAGTGCACTTACTTAGCCATAGTATTGTTTAATTTCCAATAGAAAATGGGGGAAAGTGCTTTGGAAATAAGACTCTTCAGTTGGTCTACACAGTGCCGTGTTGGTTTTGTTGGCATTTTTCCATGGGACACGGTGCTATTAAGTTAGTTATGAAAGGATTTGATCTCATGTGGGCATCAAAAATTACCTCTTGAAGGCAGTGAGAGTTCTATCATTGTCTCCTCAGCAGTGATAAAAATCTCTCTACAGTGAATGTAAATAGGAATGATGGCCTAAAGACTATGAAAGTGGGCACCACTTTTGTCTGTTCCATCTCTTTGGATGAAAACTCCTATTATACACTGGTCCCTTTCAACTCCTTGTGGCTAATTGTGGCAGAGTTTTAAGAAAGACAAAAATGTTACTTCCAGTTCTCTTAGTCCCTTTTACAGTGGGTCAAGGAGTAGAAATGGTGGCATGTGACAGACTTCATATACAAAAGGACATTAAATTTAGTTTCAACAGTAATGTAGTCTGTGGGAGTGGGATTATAATTTCAACTAAAACAATAAGGAAGGATTTAGTAGTACCATTCGAAATCTTCAACTAAGTAGTTAAGACACCTGGTTTTACATAAACCAATTAGTGCTCTCTTTTTTCTTAATAGTTGTAGCTGCTGAGTCCGTCAGTAGGATATAGTTCATTTATCAATTATGGAGAACAATATGAATGCTGGCACTGGAGGCTCAACATGTGTTATAGACATCTAGTATGTGAATTCCATGCAGCTGCTAGAGACTTAGAGAAAGACGAATTGTAGTGAAACGTTTGTGTGTGTGTGTGTGTGTGTGTGGGGGGGGGGGGGGGGGGGGGGAGAGGGAGGAGGAGGAGGAGGAGGAGGAGGAGGAGAGAAACCACAGAACTTCCCAGTTACTATGAAGAAAACTGTAGCTATCGTATAATCAGCAGGGACTTAACTTGGAATATATGTTAATTTTGGGGCTAGAACCATATTTACCATTATAGTGCAGATGTGAAACTCAACAAGAAACAAAAAAAAAAAAAATTACTTCAAAGAAAATTTCTCGTGAAAGGCACTCTCTCTTCCATTAAGTATGTTAACTTAATGATAACCTACTGACAACAAGCAATACCACAGTTCACCCTTGAGAATTAAAATGTTTCTATAAACGTAATGAAATACCTTGATAATCAATTTTGTGCCTTTCAATGTAAGAAATTTTATAGTATAAAAAATGTAATATTACATTTGTTGGCTTACAGGAGCTGCTGAAGAACCTGAGGCAGCACCTGTTACAGGAAACAGCCATGTGAGTGTCCCAGCTGCACAAATTACAGACAGAACAGCCAACAAACACAGTGCTGATGTTCCTCCACCTTCAGAAAATCACGCACAGGCCCCACCACCGGAATCTCACAAGAAAGAGAAATCTGTACTTCAAGCCAAGTTGACAAAACTTGCAATACAAATAGGATATGCAGGTTTGGCTATTTCATAGTTCACTTAATAAGTTCTTTTATCTTATGTTTTAATATTCAAAATTATTTTACTTAGATTCACATGTGAATTTTTTGTTGCATGTTACAAATGATGACCTGAACAGTCTAAGAAATGTTTATTATTGTGCAGACATCAGATTCATTAAATGCATCATTACAGTACTCATTTACACACACAAAATAGTAATATGTGTGTGAGATTATATAAATGATAAGTCACGGAACTAAAATGAGCATTATGCTAAGGGCCATTGCTACATAATACTTAAACTGTACAAGTACAGTAATTCACACATTTCAAGTCATGCCATTTCCTTTGTCTTCGTTAAAAATTCATCTATTTCTTAAGTATGCAATTCTAAATAAATTCTCAGAACTTTCCTCCAAATTATTGAATTGCTAACTGTTAAAGATGTTGAGTTATGTCAGTGAAGAGCTTAATAGATACATATAGCAAACACTTTTGTTTCTGTTTCTATAAAGGAAAAAGTTTAAATTGTGCGCCATGGGACTGTTTTTAGAGCACATATCGCTAGCTGTGATGATTTGCTTGCTGTGTATGAGTGCAAAATCATTATGGATATCGATACAAACAGGAAAGAAATCAAGGAAGTAGGAAATGAAGGTCTCAAGGCATTTGCTTTTGTTGATGACACTGCCATTTGGGGAGAAATGGAAATGGAGGTTCAGAGGTGGTTGGAATAAGAACTTTAAGGAATTAAAGCGGACGGTAAGAACAATAAAGTGGCAATAAAGGTGAATATGGCACACTCGCCTTATAGGATGATTCTGGAAGGAGAAGTGGTTTCAGTAATCTTTGTAGTGTCATATCAAGTGATAGAACTGCCAGACTAGAAGCTTTGAAGAGATTATCACAAAGACCCAGAGTCTTCTACCAAGTAGGAAACTTAAACTGGGACAAAGGAGTCCCTTTAAGAGCTAAACAGACCATGCATGAAAACGTAAATCATGCCAGTCGTGACATTTAGTCTGGAGACCTTTGTCACAAGTAAGAGATGGATAGAGGAGGCTCTGCCTGTGGCTATTGAGCACGCAGGGCACAGATATCTGCGAATTATGGCTCGTTTTGGCACAGACGACGCGTGTTGCATGTGTGCCACATACAGGT
Organism: Schistocerca gregaria; assembly: GCF_023897955.1. NCBI lineage: Eukaryota > Metazoa > Arthropoda > Insecta > Orthoptera > Acrididae > Schistocerca > Schistocerca gregaria. Next base: position 574,755,178 of record NC_064931.1, on the reverse strand, counting down.
AGCTTAAAGAGGTAGTAAAACCTGCTGGTCTTGGATGTGAGAGATGAAGGCAGTGCTCCAATTTTCGTCATTGTTCTCAGTTGATTGGGGTCCTTAGGTTTGGTGTCAGGTGGAGGGTCTCAACCAAAGGCTTCATTGACCCTGTGGTGGTCTTGGCTGCAGATTTCTAAACTGCATTAGGGCTCAGCTTGATAGGCTGTGGATGCACTACACAAATAGAGCAGCTACTTGGATAGCAGATTACTTATGGATTGCACATAGGCATTTAATAGGCTAGGCATTAGTTTGAGGTACTGCGATGAACACTCGCTAGTCGATATGCAGATAGTGCAGTCAGTGTGTTCAGGGTCAAGACAATTTGACTGTCAACATTTTATCAGTAAATTGTCAGAGTATTCATAACAAAGTTCCCGCATTTAATGCATTCTGTGAAAGTTCATGTGCACAAATTATTCTTGGGACCGAGACCTAGCTGAAAGCTGAAGTAGAAAACTGAAATATTTACTGAGTCACGGGCGGGCGGGCGGGCATGGCGGGCGGGCATGGCGGGCGGGCATGGCGGGCGGGCATGGCGGGCGGGCATGGCGGGCCGATTAGGCACCATAGGATGGAGTGTGTTTATTGCAACTGACAAAAAATGTCTCTATTGAGGTCAAATGCGTTACAGTCAAGTTACTTAGACACACATAACTGGTCTACATGAAATAAGGTTACTTTTTGGATGCTTTTACTTATCACATGGTTCCACTGTGACAGTTGTAGAGTTACTTAAAGAACATCTGTGGTCAGTAGCACATAAATACCCACATCATCCAATACTAAATGAAGGCAACACCTACCAAGGATATCAAATAGTGAATCTACGGACTTACTCCGGGGGTTGCAGACAGACAGCCCTTGCAAAGTACTTTTGAACATAGTTTTCTTAAAACTGTCTTGAGCAGCCAGTTTCACAGCCCACATTCTGTAGAAATATTTTAAACCCTCTAGCTACAATGGGCAAGACCTTACTGTTGGTGTCAGTATAGACAAGGATTAGTGATAACGATGTCGCCATGATGACAATGGTTAAGTGTGTTGATAAATTTGTCATAGAGACCAAAGGGAGTTTCTGCTAGAAGTAGCAGATAAGCAGTTATCATCATCTTACTTAGATAAAGAATTCACATCATTTAATTCCAGTACGATGGACACTGTGGAGTGTGGGCCAAGTTTAAATCGTGCTCTGGACAGATGTGCCCAGTAAGTGGATTAAGGACAGAAAAGACTCAGCTTGGTTTAACAAGAAAATTCAGAAAATGCTGAGGAAATAAAGGCAATTGCAGGCTCAGTTCAATAGAGAATCACAAATGATTACCAAAGATTAGTAGAGATTTGTGTGTCCGTGAAAAGTTTTCCATGCAAAGTGTACCGCCACCAACGTCATACCGTAGCAAAAATCTGGCAAAGAACCTAAGAAAAATTTGGTGCTCTGTAAAATCGCTAAGTGATTCTAAGGCTTCCAGCCAGTCGCTTGTTGACCAGTTTGCTGTGGCATTAGAAGATAGCAAAATGAAAGTGGAAGTTGTGTGTTTAAGAAATATTTCACACAGGAGAATCGTGCAAGCATACTGTAGTTTCACCATCGCACACAGTACAACTAAAAGATTTGAAAGCAAATAAGTTGCTAGGTCTGGATGGAATCCAAAATCAGTTTTATAAAGAGTACACTATGGCATTGTCCCCATGCTAAGCTTGCATTTATCATCAATCTGTCATCCGATGTTAAGTCCCAAGTGACTGGAAAAAAGTATGAAGGACTGCTGTATATAATAAAGATAAAAGAAAGGACCCACAAAATTACAGATAAATATGCGTAACATCAGTTAGCTGCAGAATTCTAGAACATATTCTGGGTTAGAATATCATAAATTTCCTAGAGACCAAAAGGCTTATGTCCATGAATCGGCAGTTATAGTAAGTGTCACTCCTGTGAAACTCTGCTCGTCCATCTCTCACGTAATATACTGCAAACTATTGATGAAGGGCAACAGGCAAATTCCATAGTTAGAGATACCCAAAAAGCGTTTGATGTGCTGCCCCACTGCAGACTGTTAATGAAAATATGAGCATGTGAAATACGTCCCCAGAAGTGGGAGTGGTTCAAACTTTTTAAGTAACAGAACCTAGTACATTGTCCTTGACAGCAAGTGTTCAGCAGAGACTAGGGTATCATCAGGAGTGCCTCAGGAAGTGTGATAAGACTGCTGTTACTTTGTAGATACATAAATGATTTGGCGGACAGGATGGGCAGCAATCTGCAGTTGCATGCTAATGATGCTGTGAAGGTGTTGAAGTTGATTAGATTAGATTAATAATTGTTCCATAGATCATGAATACGACACTTCGTAATGATGTGGAATGTCAGGTTAATAAAAGATATCATAACAAGATATTATATTACACAAAATATTGCATGACACTAATGTTTAAGTTGTTGGTTTTTTCCCCCCTTAATTTATATCTAAAAATTCATCCAATGAGTAGGAGGAGTTGTCATCCAGAAATTCTTTTAATTTATTTTTAAATGTTAGTTGACTATCTGTCAGGCCTTTGATGCTGTTTGGTAGGTGACCAAAGACTTTTGTGGCAGCATAATTTACCCCTTTCTGTGCCAAAGTCAGATTTAACCCTGCATAGTGAAGATCATCATTTCTCCTGTCATTATAGCTATGCACACTGCTATTACTTTTGACCTAGGTTCGATTATTGACAAATTTCGTAAGTGAATATATATACTGTGAGGATCCCTAGATCCTTAAATAGATGTCTGCAGGATGACCGTGAGTGGGCAGTTATTCTGATTACACGTTTTTGAGCAATGAATACTTTTCTACTCAACGATGAATTACCCCAGAATATGATGCCATATGAAGGCAGTGAATGAAAGTGGGCATAGTAAGCTAATTTACTGAGATACTTATCACCAAAATTTGCAATAACCCTAATAGCATACATAGCTGAACTCGGACGTTTCAGCAGACCATCAATGTGTTGCTTCCAGTTTAACCTCTTATCAATGGACACACCTAAAAATTTTGAAAATTCTACCTTAGCTACAGACTTCTGTTCAAAGTCTATATTTATTATTGGAGTTGTGCCATTTACTGTACGGAACTGTATATACTGTGTTTCATCAAAATTTAGAGAGTCCGTTTGCTGAGAACCACTTAATAATTTTGCGAAAAACATCATTTACAATTACATCACTTAGTTCTTTGTTTTTGGGTGTTACTACTATACTTATATCATCAGCAAAAAGAACTAACTTTGCATCTTAATCAATGTGGAATGGCAAGTCATTAATGTATATCAACAACAGTAAAGGACCTAAGACCAAACCCTGTGGGACCCCGTACTTGATAGCCCCCTAGTTTCAGGACTCAGCTGTTATTTTAAAATTACATGAACCACTTATTTCAACTTTCTGCATTCTTCCAGTTAAGTATGAATTAAACCATTTGTGCACTGCCTCAATCAAAGCATAATGATTTAGCTTATCTAAAAAGAATTCCATGAGGATACAAGGTGACCTGGACAGAATTTGTAGTTGATGTAATGAATGGCAGCTAGCTCTAAATTTAGAATAATGTAAGTTAATGTGGATGGGTAGGAAAAGCAAACCCGTAACATTCAAATACAGCATCGTAGTGGCCTGCTTGACGTAGCTATGGCATCTGATATCGTGGCGTAACATTTGCAAAGCAATATGAATGGAATGAGCATGTGAGAATTGTTAGGGGAGGTGAATGTTTGACTTGAGAGAATTTTAGTAAAATTTGGTTCATCTGTAAAGGGGTCAGCATGAAAGACACTAGTACAACCTGTTCTTGAATACTACTGCTGTGTTTGGGATCCACACCAGGTCAGATTAAAGGAATATGTCAAAGCAGTTCAGGGGCAGGCAGCTAGATACTTGGGGTGTTTGTTACATGTAGGTATTACATTGTGATGAATCAGGACAATCTTACAGCTGAAATGCTAAATTGGAATATTTTTGTTAAAAGTTAAACATGTAAGTGTTACAGAGATGCTTTGGGAACTCAAATGGGAATTTCTGGCAGGAAGCATACTTTGTTTTCGAGGAACACTATGGATGAAATTTAGAGAACTCGCATGTCAGGCACGCTGCAGAAGGTTTCTACTGCTGCCGACATACATTTTACATAAGGATAAGATCAGAGAAATTAGGGCTCATACAGGGAATTATAGACAGTTGTTTTTTCCTCACTCTGATTGCTAGTGGAACTGGAATGTTCCAAACTCCTTTGCCTGCTCCTTGTATTCACGGGCAGGTGCAGGCAGGGAAGGCTACGTGCCAATCAGCCCTATTGTACATGTTCCGTGCATGCACATCCACTTGACCTCACCTACAAGCCTGATCTCTGTGTCAGCCCAGCTACCTGTGGGCATTCACATGAGCTGAAACAAGCTGGTGTGACATGAGTGCTAACACAGGTGACACAGTGTGCAATGGGATAGGATATGCCTGTGATGGGATAGAATGTGTGGGATGAGTGCATGGGGCATGTCTCCCACCTATTTTTTCTGAGGGATTTCACCTACTTAGTAACGGGTTAGCTGTAGGCTTGATATAATAATGCTTCATTAATGGATGGTTGGCAGTAAAAGTTCGGGAGATGTGGAAAGAATTTCAGAATGATGACACACACTTTAGAGTATGGGGAAAGGCAGTTCAAGCCATTATTATTGATTAATTTGGGGAGTGGGAAGGACTGAATGCTTCTTTGCAGCTGGTTCATGTCACTAGTTGAAGAATTAGGGCATGTGTGAATTTGACACAGGAGATGTTTGTGGACTAGGTTTGGAGGGTATTGCCTGTCATTGACATCAGTCATAATGCCTGTGATGATCCTAGAGATTTGATTAGCATTTAAAGTTATGCAGGATTTACTGCATAGGGTAACTATGTCACGTCTTGTAGGCTGTAATAGGCCTTTCAACAGATACCTTCTGACAAATAGTAAGCGTGGTTCATCACATCAGTAATGGATCCTTTAACTGTAGAGATGATCGTCTGTTTCAATTTTGTGAATGGCTGTCCATAAGACTTTTAAGATATCATACTACTATTTTTGATCTTATAAAGATAGTAATATGTGGCAAATGGGTAACTGCTAATAGGTGTTTCCATTGTGTTCAGTGGCAGTCGTTTTTGGAAATGGATGATAGTCACCATTTTTTTAAAAATTGTATAGGCAGTAACCAGAAATAAAGTTGTCATTTAATTGTGGATATTTATTACATGACTTCAGTTTTGTAGTGAACTCAGTTTTATTGAAATAGGATGCCATTAATTTTTGTCGTAATTCCAGGTTCTAGTATTGCTGCTTTGACAGTGGTAATACTTGTTGTGCAGTTCTGTGTTAAAACATTTGTTTTTGAAAAAGAAACATGGAAGACATCATATGCTAATGAACTTGTGCGACATCTGATCATTGGTGTTACCGTGTTGGTTGTTGCTGTACCTGAAGGGCTTCCACTTGCTGTAACCCTGTCACTGGCATACTCCGTCAAGGTATGTTACAGTCCATTTTTCTGTCTTTCAGTTGTAAGGGAAGTAAATTTTGTTTATTATACAGAAACACTCCATTATGATTATACTATGCAGGGTGCTTGAATTTCTATTATACTGTGTATTTTCCATGAACTGCTGAAGTTAAAATTATTTGAGGTTCACAATCAGGTATGCAGAAATACATGTTTGTAGTCAGTTGCATAAAAATTGCACCAGTAGATTTGACAATGGTTACTAAAAAACTGACAGTCGTGTAGTAAGGTACGTGTTGAGCTATGACTAATGGAACAATGAGAGAGAGAGAGAGAGAGAGAGACAGAAATATCAGCCTTCCTCAGATGCTATCTGTAAAAAGTACTCTGGGTGTTTGTTACATGTAGGTATTATCTTGTGATGAATCAAGACAATCTTACAGCTGAAATGCTAGATGGGAATATTTTTTTAAAGAGTGAAACATAATTCTGTTTCATTGTTACATAAATCTGGTTTTTATATTTTTTTTTACATGACTGACTAACAAGTTATCTTTTTGCAATATTGTAGTAGATATGAACTAAAATTCTACTTCTATAGTCTGCTGGATAGTAAATTTATTTCGAACTTATTAATTATTTGCTCACACAAAATGTAGAAGTGAAGATAGAGGTGGATAGAAGTACGCTTTCATGTAAAGTGGTCTAAATTAAATTATAAAAAAAAATAAACCTATAAAAATTGAATCCTTGCTTGCACTTGGTTCAGTATTAAAGCAGTTTCTCAATATTTCTCTAGTTTTCATTTCAAAAACATCTCTCTGCATGTAATGAACATGGTTTTTTCTTGGTTAAGTCTCACGTGTTGCAAAATTTTTCAGAAAATGATGAAAGACAACAACCTGGTTAGGCATCTTGATGCCTGTGAAACTATGGGAAATGCTACTGCAATTTGCTCTGATAAGACTGGCACTCTTACCACTAACAGGTAAACTGTTCTTAATCTCACTAAAGTAATTTCTGTTGTTATAACTTCTGATAACATTTTTACCATTTCTTTCAGGATGACAGTGGTACAAACATATATATGTGAAAAATTAAGCAAAACTTTACCAAAATTCTCTGATATTCCAGAGCATGTGGCCAATCTAATGGTTCAAGCTATATCCATCAACTGTGCCTATACCTCACGTGTAATGGTGAGTTTCATCAAGATAATATAGCATACAAAAACTTGCAAGTCTCAATTATGTAGAATTCTATAAACAACATATTAGACTCTTGTCCACTCAGAATATCCTTTGCATTTGCCAGTGAATAAAGTGACTCTTTGAAGTTGTGTTAGTGGAACAGAATCTCACTTAACCATAAGTATACATTGTTAGCAGGTTTCACATCAGTAGGGAAAATTCTGACTGACTTTAACAATAGTATCTAGTTATTTGTGCTGATTCTTCTCTAGTATTGTGAAACAAGTTGCAACTATGAATGGTAATGCAGTCGTTCACTCGTTGCACATTTTACTTTACATAACTGTGGTTTTTAAAAATAACATTTAAGGTTAACAAATCCTTCCACAGTATTAAAAGTTTCACAGCATGTGTACTGGTGATATGATGCCTACACTGCAGTTTTAGATGGTGGTCCAACAGACTGATTGGCATCTGTAAAATGTAAGCCTGAGAATATTGGAATACATGAAAGCACAATACTGTGTATGTCTTAAAGGATTAATTTAATTTACCAGTTTTCAACTTACAAAGCTGTCATTAGACTGTAAATGACTATATCTATCAAAGAAATTACAACTGAATTACCACTGCATTCTCAAAGATGACATTTACTGTGTGTTTTTGCCTCAGTCAGGTAACATCTTCTACAGTGTTGTTCACAAATATTGTAACTCCTTTGATTATAGTCGGTCTGATGGCGTTGTAAGCTAAAAATAAGTTAACTAAATAAATTAATTCTGTAGAACATACACAACTTTTCATTTATTATGGTGTTCTACCAAGAAGCAATGGGAGAATCAGTTACTATGAGAATATTACAGCTTACGCATAACTCAAAAATGGTTCAGATGACTCTGAGCACTATGGGGCTTCACTACGCATTAACTACTCTAGTGATATGTAATGAGATTCTGTTTGTTCGAACGAGCTATGAGCATTCTTTTTTCATATCATACAGATGTGTAACTTTTTCATTTACATACTATACTACTAATTAATTTTGGAACTGAAGAACTCTGTTACGTATTCATATGCCTGAATCTAACCTTAATTGTGTGTCAGAACTGTTCACTCAAGAATTATAGTGCAAGAAATTGTTGCTATCTGCATTGCAACTGTATTAATATAAATTTTGTATACTTTGAATTCTGTTCAAATACAGAATTTCTTACTTACTTTTGTGTTGGTACTTCTTTCCTTTGTCACATGTTCTTGTGTGTGCCATCTGTCAGTACTTCAGTAATAGAAAACTGTATCACATATTTCAAAGGACATCATTTTTGCCATTGACTGTAGAAGTTACTTATCTCACAACTGCAGTTTTGGCCCTTGGGTCATTTCCTAGTGGTACTGAAGATGATTTTGCTTCAGCACCTGTCAGACTTCCTAAAATCTTCCCACATGTATCTGGGGTTGCATGAATATAAATTTGGGAGGATTTTTAAGTCTGACATCTGCTGAAGCAAAATCTTTTGCAGTATCACTTGAAAATGACCCAAAGACCGAAAGGGCAATTGTGAAATAAATAACTTCTGCAGTCAATGGCAAATATGATGTGCTTTACAAAAAATTCTACATGACTATGAACTCAAACCATGAAAATCTGAACGTACTGCAGTTGCTGATATATGTACGTGACTTGCAATTTGTATCTGTTCTCCCCCCCCCCCCCCCCCCCATCCAGTTAATAAAGGACTAAAGATAGGATGTTTTCAGATAGTCACTGTTGTTGCAAAAGGAAATGGTTCTCACTTGCCCATGTAGTGCATTACTGTAATCCTTCATTTAGCAACTGTTAAGCAAGAGACCTTAAAGGTCTTTTAGATACTGTTGACCAGTTGTGCAGTAACTTACCAGCCTATAAAAATTGCCAAAAGTAGAAGTAAAAATGCCAGTTATGCATAAAGATGAAATCGTACTGTCTCCCTCCTTCACTTAAGTCTTACCTTTTTTATTCCTGCAGACAATGTACCATTTCCTCAACTTCATCTCACAGTGTTTCATGAAGATACGTCCCATCTTCTGTGACTGTCACGTTGTCATCCTTTACCCCAGCCTCCCCACCTACTAACACTGCTGAATGTTAGTGTCGGTTTCAAAAACTACACATCAGAAGGTTGTGTAATTAGATTTTTTTGGTTCAGTTACACAATTAAAGTAAAATCATTGGTGATACAGTATATACCTTAAGCATAATTGCACAAGTGTAGTAGTAGTAGTAGTAGTAGTAGTAGTAGTAGTAGTAGTAGTAGTAATCCCTTTACCCCTTTTAGTGTGATCAGTTGGTTCAGGACAGAACTAATGAAGCCTCGGACAAGTGCTGTCATGGTCGGGGACGACACTTGAACCCTATGCCCGTCCACAATGGTAACGACACTGCTAGCCACACGGAAAATGATTTAAATTCAATTAGAGGTGTTTTGCAGGACATGCTTCCTGCAACCACCGTAGAAGGAAAACAGACAGAGGATGAGATGGTCTGATTAAGTTAACCAACAGCTCATGTTCTGTTATTACCAAGCAACAAACTTAGGAACCAACACAACTGGATACAGATCACAAGTATACACAACATTTATTACCAGATACCCAGAATTAAATTTTTTAACAGAACAAAGACTAGCTGATCAGATCCGTGTAATAAACAAGAATAACAGGATACCCCAGTCAGAATTAGAAAACATCAAACAAGTAAATAAATACTGGAACAAAATAATGTACAGTCAAAAGAAGAAGAAGAAAATACCAAACATCCCAGAGCAAACAAACCAAGAACACACACATCAATTAAACAATCAGAGGAGAACGAAATCTTAAGACAGCCACCAGATGAACAACAAATAGAACATGAAGTGACACACATGTTAGATATAGAAGAGAAATTTCAGCTGACATATATAGAAAACAAAGACACAAATACAGACATTAGACCATTCTTGCATAGACCACCAAATAACCCACAAGTCGAAACAACAATAACTACTATCAACACAATCATACACAACAAAATAAATGAAAATACAACTATGGAAGAGTTACAATTACTGGTTTATGTAGGAGCACTCCCTACACTAAATATACACACTAGTCAGAGATCAGAACCAACCAACACACAGTTGAAACCAACAAAACAAGCATGGCAACACAGGCTACAGATCAGAATAGAAAAACTTAGAAAAGCCATTGGAAAGCTAACACAATTTATAAGAAATTAAATATCATACAAAAACGAAAAAGGTTAGGTAAAATATCACAACAAGAAGCGATAGAGCAATAAGATGAAAAGAAGCAAAAATTACAAGCATTGGCCAAACGACTTAGAAGATAAAAAAAAGTGAAAACAGAAGGAAACAAAACCAAACATTCAACACAAACAAAAGAAATTTTACCAGGCAATAGATAACACACAGATTAAAATAGACAATCCGCCAAACGTAACAGACGTGGAACACTTCTGGAGCAACATATGGTCAGACCCGATACAACATAACAGATATGCACGGTGGATACAAGCAGAAATACACACACAAAAGATGATACCATGAATGCCCGAAGCAATAATTTTGCAACATGAAGTCACCCAAGCAATTAATTCTACTCAAAATTGGAAAGCCACTGGAAAAGATAAAATATAAAATATCTGGCTAAAGAAGTTCACCTCAACACATTCACATCTAACTAAACTATTTAACAGTTACATTGCAGACCCATACATATTCCCTGATACATTTACACATGGAATAACTTATCTGAAACCTAAAGATCAAGGCACACACAGCAAACCCAGCTAAATACCGCCCCATAACATGCCTACCAACAATATACAAAATATTAACTTCAGTCATTACACAGAAATTAATGACACATACAACACACAACAAAATTATAAATGAAGAACAAAAAGGCTGCTGCAAAGGAGCACAAGGATGTAAAGAGCAACTGATAATAGATGCAAAAGTGACGTATCAAGCTAAAACCAAACAAAGGTCGCTACACTACGCATACATTGATTACCAAAAAGCTTTTGATAGTGTACCCCATTCATGGTTACTACAAATATTGGAAATATACAAAGTAGATCCTAAATTGATACAGTTCCTAAACATCGTAATGAAAAATTGGAAAACCACATTTAATATCCAAACAAATTCAATTAATATCACATCAAAGCCAATACAGATTAAGTGTGGAATATACCAAGGAGACTCATTAAGTCCTTCCTGGTTCTGCCTTGCTCTGAACCCACTATCCGACATGCTAAATAATACAAATTATGGATATAATATTACTGGAACATACCAACACAAAATCACACATTTGCTATATGTGGATGATCTAAAACTATGGGCAGCAACAAATCAACAACTCAACCAATTACTAAAGATAAAAGAAGTATTCAGCAATGATATAAATATGGCTTTTGGAACAGACAAATTTAAGAAAAATAGCATAGTCGAGGGAAAACACACTAAACAAGAAGATTACATATTGGTTAACAACAAAAATACTGGAAACAGAATTGACAGCAAGAAACAAGACAAAAGCTATAAATACTTATGCTATACCAATATGGACCTACTCGTTTGGAGTAGTGAAATGGAATAACACAGACCTAGAAGCACTCAATACACTTACACAATCAGCGCCACAAATATAGAATACATCACATACATTCAGCAACAGAAAGATTCACATTAAGCAGAAAGGAAAGAGGAAGGGGATTTAGCGACATAAAAAACCTACATTATGGACAGGTAGACAATTTGAGAAAATTCTGTATAGAATGAGCAGAAACTAGCAAAATACACAAAGCAATCCCTCATATAAATACATCGGCTACACGTCTGCAATTTCATAAACACTTCTACAACCCTTTAGATCACATAACATCAACAAATACGAAGAAAGTAAATTGGAAAAAGAAAACACTACATGGCAAGCACCTGTATTATCTAACACAGCCACACATCGATCAAGACGCATCCAACACATGGCTAAAAAAAGGCAATATATACAGTGAGACGGAAGGATTCATGATTGCAATACAAGATCAAGCAATAAACACCACATATTACAGCAAGCATATTATTAAAGATCCCAATACCACAACAGATAAATGCAGACTTTGCAGACAACAAATAGAAACAGTAGATCACAAAACAAGCGGGTGTACAATACTAGCAAATACAGAATACCCCAGAAGACATGACAATGTAGCAAAAATAGTACATCAACAGCTCGCCTTACAACATAAACTAATAAAACAACATGTTCCCACAAACAAGTATGCACCACAAAATGTACTGGAGAATGATGAATACAAATTATACTGGAACAGAACCATTATAACGGATAAAACACCACCACATAACAAACCTGACATCATACTCTCCAATAAAAGAAGAAATTAACACAACTAATTGAAATATCCATACCCAAAACAACAAATATACAGAAGAAAACAGGAGAAAAAATTGAAAAATACATCCAACTGGCTGAGGAAGTCAAAGACGTGTCATCAGGATAAAGTTGACATTATACCAATTATACTATCAACTACAGGAGTCACTGCACAATATCCACCAGTACATCACTGCAATACAGCTACATCCAAACGTATTTATACAAGTACAGAAATCTGTAATTATTGATACATGTTCAATTACCCGAAAGTTCCTAAATACAATGTAACATTTACTGTACAGTTAAAAGGGAGTCACGCTTGATCAAGGTCCGTGTCACTTTCCATTTTTAACCAGACATAACGTCTGAGAAAGGATTATTATTATTATTATTATTATTATTATTATTATTATTATTATTATTATATTATTATTAACATTATTGACAATAGTGGATGCAAAATTTGTTCGTGATCCATGCAGCTGGTTGAGGAGGAGAGGGGCTGAAGTAGTCATCGGGATTGTGTTGTAAGTGGCCACCACATGGTAGGGGCAACATTAATATGCAAATTAAGCCTAATCTGACATACTTTAATAGCATCTTACACACTGATGTGCTTGACTATGAAGTGTTCATTCAACACCTACAGTGGAGCCTGCAATGAATTACTGCCAAACAGCTAAGAGAGTGGGTGCCTCTTCAGCCAAAGAAATGTTATTGCCCAATCCTCGTGGCAAAAGCTCATTATTTGCATTGTGCTGACTTAAACAAACATGCTCTACTTTGAACACGAAGTTGATAGAAATGAGGTCATTTTTTATTAATATTACTGACTGAAGTTCTTTAAAGTGAAGATTTATTTACAATCTGACTGAACTGTGGTATTATAGCACCCATCTTCTGTGGCATACGGAAATACAAAACCCTTCTTCTAGTATCATGACACTTCCCTAACCCTCCTTTAGCAAGGTTACATATAAGTATGCCCATTATACATCTTCAGTCCATATTATTTTATGAGTACTGACCTTCAGTTAATAAATGCTCACTGCAGAGCATGAGTGTTTTAAAATTAATGAAATTCATACCACTAAAATAGATGTGAATGCCAGAAGTCTGTGTCCGTTCAGAGTTTCACAACCTGTTCATATTATTTTCCTTCGCTAATTTAAGAAAATAAAATTCTTAGTATTGTGTTGCTGATAACTGTACACTGTTTATCATTTGCATGTTTGCACCTTTGTAGCCACCAGATGAACCTGGAGAATTGCCAAAGCAAGTTGGAAACAAGACAGAGTGTGCTCTTCTGGGATTTGTTCAAGCCATGGGCAAAAATTACCAGACCGTAAGAGATGACACACCAGAAGAGGTGTTCACAAGGGTGTACACCTTCAATTCTGTGAGGAAGTCGATGAGTACTGTGGTACCAAGACAGGGAGGTGGTTATAGACTCTTTACCAAAGGAGCTTCAGAAATAATGTTAAAGAAGTAAGTAGCACTGCAAAGCTTTTTAAAGAAATGGTTATTAAATAGATGCCAACTTCTGTTTTATTTCATGAATTGCTATAATCAGAATTCTTTCTTGTGAATTCTTTGAAGTATCACTAAGAATGTGGCAATACATTGTTCTTCCCTCAGTATTGAGAAACAATAGTAGCTCATTGTGGATAAGCAATACAGTCAGTAAGAAGTAATTGTCCACCATGTGCCAATACAATTATCGCCATTATAGCTAGGAGAGAATTGTAAATCATATGCTTCTACAAATACCTTGATGATAAATTAAAGGAAAATTGTGACTCCGTGTCGCCTTTTCCTACTCGGCCTCCTTGTGAGGCATAAAAATAGTAACACATCTTATGAATAGCATGCACTTAGTTAAATGCTGAACTGTTGCCAGTCATAAGTCATCTTATGGTGAGTGATTGAACAGTAGCACATTCAATGGCATTCAGTGCTGAATTAAAGATGTCATAACACTCCTGTAGCAGGCTTGAATTATCTTGCTGGTGGTGGTAATGGCATTTCTGTTCAACAATAGTTCTACTACATAATGTGCGTGCGTGCGTGCGCTCTGTTTTACAAGTAACACGTAGGTTAATGTCGTGACCATTTTCTTAAATGGTTCATCAGTCCAGATTAATTCCTTCAACATGGTCATAGTCAGTTCTTCTTCTAGTTGTATTAAACACTCAAACCAAGAAACTGGGTACACTCTTGGGCTGTGAGAATATACTGCTTTATCAGCTAGATGGGTGTTATCTGCACTAATACAGGATTAAGATGTCAATCACAGATGTGAAGATGCATCCAAATGCTTAAGATAATGCCATGTCAAAGTAAATTCTTGCAATTATCAGTGAACTGATAAGTGTTTTAAGTATACAGGGTGTCCCATTTACCTTGGCCACCCTAAATAACTCTTTGTCCAGATGCAAATTAGAAAATGTTTCAAGCAGGTGTTCTTCAGCCATTGGGGGGTAGGGGGGAGACTTCAATCAGCAAGATTACCTTCATTGTAGCTTTGTCTTTTACAAAGATATGAACAGCAGTATGACTCTTTTAAATGGTAACCTGTATTTTTTATTCGGTAATTCATTTCCTCTCCTAAAGGCGTATTCAAAAATGTATCACAGTCTACCATTCACTGGAACACAACGTTATTAATTACTTAACACAACATTAACATTGACACTCCAGCACTTAGTGCAGGTACTCGGGGTAATGGAACACATTAATATGCTGACGTTGCAGAGGACAGATGTAAACATAAGTAGAATGCACACCCATCAATCTGTCAACCATTGCCAGTTCAAGAGTTGTGCGAGTAGAACATACACAAATGAAGAGAAGGCAGAAATGCTACTCATCTGTGGGGAATGTAAGTTAGTAGAAAAGTAATTGCAATACAGTTTCCTTCTGTATGAGTACATTTAGTACAGTAGTTTAGTCCTTTTAAATACTGTTTGTGTAGAGTAGGCATACAGTAAAGGCTGTCCTTCCCACAAACAGCATCGACATACCATTTCTTATATTGCTGTTGTTGTTGAAGGTAGGCAAAATGTACCTAGGCAGCGGAACTGTACAGAGAGTGCTAACCTGACAAGAACCCACCTTCCCAATGGATGTTTTCTCGTCTTGTTGCGATGCTTCAGGAAATGGGAAGTTTCAGCCCATGACAACACAAGTTTTGGCATTCCTAAAACCAGTGTTCATCGTATTTTTACACGTCACTGGTTCAATGCTTACCATGTACACCTACATCAAGAATTGCACGAGAATGGTCTCCAGAATCGTGTACAGTTATGTCAAAGGGCACAGCAACAAATCCTTGCCTACCCGAACTACTTCTCCAATGTTCTATTTACCGATGAATGTTCCTCCTCAAAGGACAGGTAAATACAGGGAACATGCATTATTGGTCCAGCAACAACCCACGATGGCTTAGACAGGTGGAACATCAGCGTTAAGAGTTAACGTCTGTTGTGGGATGCTTGGTACTAAAATTATTGGCCCTTATTTCCTTAATGGTAGTCTAAGCGGCATGGCATATGCCAACATCCTCGGATGAATTCTCCCTCTTCTTCTGGATGAAGTGCCACTAAGAACCAAAATGCGTATGTGGTATCAACATAAGGGATATCTAGCACGTAATGCTTTGGGTACACATTGTGTTCTGAACCGTAGGTATTATGCCAGATGGATTGGTCGAGGAGGAACAGTTACTTGGCCTGCTAGGTCTCGTGATTTAAATCCTCTGGACTTTTTTCTTCGGGGATGCATTAAAGATGTTGTCTATTGCAATATTCCAACAACTCCAGAGGACATACAGGAATGTATTGTGCTTGCTTGTAATTCTCTTCAGCAGGCAGCACTGGAAGCAGTAAATAATTATTTCACTCAACGAGTGCACCAGTGTATTGGTGTCCAGGGTCACCACTTTGAGCACCTTTGAATGTTCTTCTCCTGGGCAATGGTACAGGAGTCACTCAATTTTGTGTTGTGTTTTTTACTTGGTTTTAATTTGTTTTCTGACCACTCTAGCATGTAGACGAGTTTGTGATCCCTGGCTTGAAGTCAATGTTGTGTTATGTAATTAATAACATTGTGTTTCAGTGAATGGTACACTGTGATACATTTTTGAATAGTTCCTTTGGAGAGGAAACGGATTACCGAATAAAAAATACAGGGTGCCATTTAAAAAGAAGTTATGCCGCTGTTCATATCTTTGAAAAAAGAAAGAAAGAGAGAGAGAGGAGAAGGAGAAGGAGAAGGAGAAGGAGAAGGAGAAGGAGAAGGAGAAGGAGAAGGAGAAGGAGAAGGAGAAGGAGAAGGATCTAAAAGGAAGGCAATCATGCCAATGGATGTCCCCTTGACGGCTAAAGAGAATTTGCATGAAACATTTTGTAATTTGCATCTGGACAAACAGTTATTTAGGGTGGTCAAGATAAATGGGACACCCTGTATATGGTGACAGGAGTGGCGGAGACATTTGACGGCTTTGATTGATTGGAACAAATGAATGAGAAATGTGGAAGAAAAAGTGACTTACATTGGAAACAAGAGTGGACTTAGTGTGGCACAGAGATATTGGCAAAATAAAGCAGAATGTTAAGTGGGAAGAATTTAGCTCCTCCATACCTGAAAATGTGAAATGTGTTTAACCACCTGCTCATAATAATTTTTTTTTTTTTTTTTTTTTTTTATCCTGAAGGGACTGTAAACTTCAGAGCTACGAAAGTGAACTGTGTGGCCTTTTTATATATATTGCAATAAAGAGATCGAGCCATATCCCTGGGAATTATGCCACCACATTTACAAATGTCGTTTCCCCTCGTGTTAAAGGGTTGCATATTTTCATTTTTTCTTTTGTTGTGAATTAAGTGGCAGAAATTGTGACTATATTGTGTGTTAAATTTTGCAGATGTGCATTTATCTACGGTCGTGATGGACACCTGGAGAAGTTCACTAGAGAAATGCAAGATAGGCTTGTGCGACAGGTGATAGAACCCATGGCATGTGATGGTCTTCGTACCATCTCCATAGCGTATAGAGATTTTGTGCCAGGAAAGGCTGAAATAAATCAAGTTCACATTGACAATGACCCTAATTGGGATGATGAGGAAAATATTGTCAACAACTTGACTTGCTTGTGTGTTGTGGGGATTGAAGATCCTGTCCGACCTGAGGTAAGAGATGGTTTAAAGTTTATCACGTTTTGGTATTAGTTTGTCATAAATTAAAATTTCCTATACAACCGTAGTGATATAATTAATTTTTACTGCCATGTGAACATTAACCATCAGCTTCACAGAAATTTGATAGAATTTTATCTGAAATGAGTATCTTTGGAGACAATTATACGAAGGAAATTTGTGCTAATGATGGCTTTCACATCATCTTTATTATATGAGCATCACCTTTTCAACTTTTACAACCGACTACTAAATGACACAATTGAAATATAATTACTATCGTTCTAAAATTTATTTAGTATTTCCATAACAGTGGCAGCTTAGAAACAGGCTAAGCAGATTGTAAAAAAAAAAGTGAAATTTCACAAGAAGGTTGTTGTTAAGAGACTTGACATGCACAGAATGGAGGCATCCTCAGGCATATCAGGCACTGATAAATTAGATTTTGTGTGAACAAAGCAAAGCAGCAATCAACTGTTCATTAGAGCACATGCAAAAATCTGTTCATTTCAAAGACAAATCTTCTAGGAAACAAAAACATCTTATACCAAAAATGAGTTTTTTCATTGTTTCAGTAAAAGCTTGAAAGGTGGCGCTTCTAAATATACTGGTTTCTTGAGAATACTAGGAAAGGGCAGAGGGTTGATGTAGGAGAAATGATGTCTGTAATTCAGGTTTAATGAAAATTTTACTAGAAATGCATTTGTCACATGCAGTTGGGGGAGAGAGAGAGAGAGAGAGAGAGAGAGAGAGAGAGAGAGAGAGAGAGAGAGAGAGAGAGAGAGAGAGAGAGGAAAAAAACTTCCTACTAATACTTGGAAGCAAGAAATTTACATCTTTCAAAGGAGGCAGACTGTTTCAGAGGTGCAGTCAACTGTAGCTGAAATAAAATAAAAAACATAGAGAACGCATTGTTTTCCACTACAGGTTCACTCACAGAGCCTTCAATAGCAATTATTTTTATAGTTCAATTTAATTGTTAAAATTTTGTTGGGTAGGTCATTTCGTTATACCTTGAACCCACTTTTGATCAAAAAATTATTTTTCTTGCTCTCTTTCTTAAGGTACCAGATGCCATAAGGAAGTGTCAGCGAGCTGGAATCACTGTTCGGATGGTGACTGGTGATAATATAAACACTGCTAGATCAATAGCGTCAAAATGTGGAATTATAAAACCCGGTGATGACTTCCTTATTTTGGAAGGCAAAGAATTCAACAGGAGAATAAGAGACAGCAATGGAGAGGTAAGCATTGTGTAAAGTAGAATTCATGCCTCTTTTGTTCTGGCTATCACTTTCATGTAAATGGAGACTTCCATAACTGGATAGGGAAGAGACACCCATTTTAAATGGTGCAGGAAGTGGCTGGTTAAATTGAGAACTGAATTCAAATTTCTCGTCTTTAGGCCTAAATTAGGGGTGTAGAAACTTTGTAGGACTGCAGATCATACTGTCATACTTTGGTTCAATGAGTTTCACTTTGAAACAAAACACTACATTAATTTCAGAATGGCTTTTATTTTTGGGTTGATTCTTGTCATAGCTAAGTGTAAAATTAATTGCAAAATTGTCATCGGTGAAACAATTCGTTCCGATGTTGGTGTTGTCGTTGCTGTTCATTCAGGAAAAATTTGGTTCACATATATCCAGGGCTGCTGTAAAAGATACATTAGTTTCCGAAGTATTAAGTGTACAAATATGATTGATTGCAGGAATAGAACTGTGAACTTTTGCCTCTCTGATCACACAAGTCCAAGTGGTAGTTAAATTTGTTCCATATCTTAAGTAATAACTTACTGTTACTGGTCAGCACTGATGGATTCTCTGAGCTGTTTGTGTTCTTGGGATTAGGGTATGTGAAAGCAGTACTCCAAAAGAAAAAGTAACAAGGCGTTAAGGTGTTACGTCAGGCGAAGGGAACAGACCAAACCTTCGTAACTTCACAAAATCCAGGAATGTGCACTACACTGTAAAATTAAATTCTCAGGTCAGTAATTTAGCCAGCTGCAGAAACAACTGCAACATATCAAGGTAAGAGGTACCCATCACAGTTCTCTTACAGAGGAAAAAGACCCATATATCTTCGTCTGTGACACTGCGTGGAAAACACAAAATTTGGTGACCCTTGTTCATCTGCCACAGTTTCGTGAGGATTTTCTATGCACTACACTGCAACAAATATACTTCTACATGTAATACTATGGAAAATATAGAATTATAAAAAGAAATTGAGAAAAGTTTTTGTAAGTAGCCATTTATAGTACTCCTCTATATTAACCGAGAGACTCTACCACGTGTAATCCATTATGTGACAATTTATTTTCTATCAGCACAATAATAGTTAATCAGGTGTCCATCACAAAATTCATTTAGAAATGTCTCATTATTTTGTATGTTGAAAAGTTCAAGCTGCATCTGTTCTGGTGCACTTTCAAGCAAAATGGCAAAAGGATTGTTTCATAAATTGAGCAATGGCTTCCTCTTGTAAAAATATCTGAATCAAGACTGGAATTCTGATATCAAGTTACCAATTTTTTCATCATATGCACACATGAAGCTGGTGTTAAACTTCTCGGGTGTTTATTTATAGTTGGGTAAATGGCTGTGGTTTCCGTGCTTCAGTCTGCTTTGAAACAGATTAAACTTAGACAGAAAGAACAAAGATAAAGTTGAGTGATATATTTTTCATTGTCTTGAAATTTTACATTCAACATATTCAAATAACTGGTATTGTTTTAGAAATATTTAATTACGTAATGAATCTCGAAATTCCCCCCCCCCCCCCCCCCCCGAGGGTATGTCAGTCCTCTAAGTCCATAATTTAAATTTCATCAAATAAATTCAATAACTATTCAAACTTCCATTGGATCTTTGCCCTTAAAGAAACTGTGTGAACTATCTGTGACAACATACACTGAGATTTTGTGAAATTAAATGTTGAATTTAAACTTTCGTTACTCATTCAGTACATAGACTCCTAGGCACAAAGTTGCCTGTTCAATTATATGGTGCAATTTGGTCGAATCGGAACATTCCTAAGTGCTGTTTCAGTAATGCTACAAATACATCATTAATTCCTATCGTGGAAGTTGCTTAGCTGGTCTGAATACCTGCCGAGTTGCTCAAATCCATATAAAGCTTTGAACACAATTTCAAGAATCGAGTAAATGTATTGCTATCCCTGTTTTGCTTTGGCTGTGAATGCACTCCAGTCAACTGCTCCCATACTTACCTCATGTGTTACATCTTGTGCAAATATGTCAGTTCATTCATCAACAGCCAATGAAAAATAAGCATACTTCCTTGAGTTAGTTGTTAACTGGACCTTTATATATGCTGACATTGCAGTTACTTTTCCTCTTTTCACAGTCATCTGATTTAACTGAATTCTCTCTGTGTTGGGCTAATTCTGGACAGACTGTTTCAGAAGCTATATTGAAACAATTTTTGATGAAATTTCCATAAATGGCTGGCAACTTTCTGCTGTAAGGTGATACATTTCAGAACTTACTTCTACTGCAGTTTATGAATCTCTAACAGGTTTTGTGAACTTCTCTTGCTGACATGACAAGTCTTGTTCCAGGACAGATGTTATTTGTTTACATAATTCTAACACTTCTCAAAATGCAGAATCCCTCTTGATATTGTATCCCTTTGGGACAGTCTAAACATTTCTGCAGATGAGAGGGAACCCCCACCCCCCCTGCCTTTGCCGCTTTTTGTGCTGCAGAAACCTGTTCCTGAGATGGACATTTTGACACAGATGATGCCCAGCACACTATTAACCACTATGAGCACCTGTAAATGCCAAAGCAAAGTGAGTAAAGGCATAGTGATCCAAGCAGCTATGACAGAAGAGACCAGCAACATTTTCACAGTGAGCATTGAGAAGGCACGCCAAAGGCAGAGTGCCTCTCAATGTCCACTTCCCCTATCATCCATAAAGAAAAAGGGTTAATAGAAAGAATTACAGCATTCAGGTAAAAATCTGTCCCAGGCACATCAGACATTGTTGTGGCAGGGCTGGCTGATATGGAAGATAACTTGAAGTTACGTGGCTCGTCATCACATCCAAGCAGCCCCTCCACTCTCCCTCGCACTGAAAGTGCCTCATGACCCTGGCACAAGGCTTGGGTAAATCAGAACACAACCACTGTAATGGCTCCTATACTCCAGTTAGGGCACTGCATCCATAAGGTGAATTTGCACAAGTAGGGGTCATCTACATCATTTGCTATGCACATGCACGCAGCTGGTACATCACTCACTCGCTGTCATGCGATGCTTAATTGTGGAGTGACGCGCAACAACTGCTTGGCTTTGCCACACAGGTAAGGAAACTGACTCCTACCTATACGTCTTCGAGACAATGTAGTAGCACTAATGGGGCCCAGCAAACATTCAAATGCATTTAGGATTAGAATTTCTTTTTAGCTATAGATTTTCTGTTTTCTGTGGAGAAAGTGTGTGCTGTGAACCTGAGATTCACCAAGTGTTACCACAGTACAATGAAAATTAAAGTGAGAACCAAATATTAAATGTTATTAAAGGTCATTTTTGAGTTGTGGAACTGTATATTTCCATGAAATAGCTGATCAGTGCTCGCTTTGTCAGCCGCTAAAAGCGTACTGACATGTAGATGTTTTTTGAATGTAACAAATTAAAAAGAATTGTCAAGAGTATGACAACAACACGATAAATTGTCAACTTTATGAGCAACCAAAAAACCTTCAGTCCAGTTACACCATAGACACTTGAGAGTAGTTGAACTAGTAGGACTCGTCACATTTGATAACAGAAAGAGAAAGGAAGTGTGAGGTGTGGAGGTAAAAACAGAGAGGTATTATTTGAGTAGATTTCTACCTTGATAATTATTTGAATAAGTAGATCATGCAAACAATCTATTCACCAATAAAGTATCTACAAATTAAATAAAAAATAACAAAAAATGTCACCATGTTTTCTTTGCTTACTTCTTGTACGGAATTTGTATTTGTTCCTTTGGCTCGTGCAGTTTCTGTTTTGTAAATAATTTTGTCCAAAAATGTGGCTAAGATACAGACCACTTAAGGTTTGATCCTCGATCGCTACTACAATGTTCTCTGTTCGTATTACTTCTTTCACCTATAACAATGACAATAATGCCAAGCCAAGTTGGACGGTGTTTCGGAGTGTGTGTTGAATCGTACATCCCCCTTATACAGGCTGTACCCGATCAGAGACTGGAGGAAATCAAGGCACACCACCATCCTTCAAGTTTAGCACAGCTCTACTTGATTTGCAGTGTAACAAATAAAATATAAGCAGACGGCCTCAGCAGTTTGGGTTATAACGATCTAGGCAGCCACAATGTTACGCAGCCAATTCAGCCAGCCAGCTGACGGTCAGTCATGACCAATCAGCACAGCGAGATGACTTGGAACTTTTTACGCCTCTTTTTCTTGAAACAAATGTACTTTACAATAATTATAAAAATTACTTTTCTGCAATTTTACTTTCTTTACGCACTGTGGATTATAAGTTCACTTGCATAGATGCTGCAACATACAGAAAATTTATGCCGTTAGTTTTGCATGAAAATTTAATTATTAGACAATTACAAATATCAAATAAAGACCCCATATCAGAGAAGGGAAAACCGATGGGTTGCATCATTGTTGGAGATGAGGCATTTGGAATATTAGAAAATTTAACGAGTCGTTACGCAGAGAGGAGCTTAACAATAAAACCTCATTTAAAAACCAACTGTCTTGGACTAGGCAGTTTATAGAATACACTCTGGCAGATAAGTGGAGAATGGAAAATTTTCATCACCCAGTGGATATTCAAGAAGAATTTGCAGTTGCCATAATAAATGCATGCCGTATTTTACAAAATAAGCTGCCAGAAACAGACAGCTATAAATTTAAAGACACAATGTACTTCCTTGCAGAGATGGAAATTCCCCCCAAGTCCAGCAAGCTATTAAGTCATCACAAAATTCGTTTTAGGAGGTAAGGTAGGTTTGGTTGCTTACACAACTGCACGGGCACTGAAGGCAGCCGTGTAAGTTCTCCACAAGACAGCCTACTCACAATTGGCAGTGTGCAGCCAGCTGGCTGTTGCAGCGGCCCAGTATGTGGGCAACAATGCACGTCATTTTCTTATTAGCTGCTGCCTACTGTGTTATAGCCCTACTACACTACTGACTCGGTGCCCTTTATCTGTCTCTGGACCTGCCAATATATGTGCCTCTTCCATTGCTAAGATAGTGCAAGAAGTCTGCATAAGCAGCCAATGATGAGAATGCAGCTGACAAAAACTCTCAATCTTCAAAACCTTTCTTAGACTGGTAACACTATCAGGTACATCTGTCTCAAAGTATAGTTACGCAATTCGTGGTTGTAGTGCTACGAAAGGAGTGAACCAAGCAAGAACGTGGTGGTTCCTGATGATAAACATCACCAGACTTTAAATTAAGTATCCTAAAATGTTTACAGAATGCTGCTAGACATCCAGAGTAACCCAGATTGTTTTAGAAATAACTCTCAGTGATCTTGTCATTAGAATATGGAGTACTTTCTTCATCCAACATCAGTCTTTGCAGTTATATGGATCTTAGAGATTGAAAAACTTTTGAAAGAGGCACTGGGTTTGAGAATGTAAGATCGTTCACTATAATGCAGCACACTTGCAACATGTGTACCACGAATGTGTCAAGAGATGATTGGGAAAATATTTTTTGCATTTTGCAGCAAAGTCTTATGGCCTATATAAAAGCAAGCAATTCATCTCTATTGCTGTCCATGACAAAAGTAGGCTTAAAACAAACTTCAGACAAATAATAGCTAAAGAAATGTCCAGAAAATTGGGTCAAGAGTTTTGAATCATGGATGATGAAAGTGTGTTCATTCGTGTAAATGAATGTTTTGAATAAAATTTTTTAGTCACAAATAATGAATAGTCATTTATGTGTGTATTAGTCATTGACATAAATTTCACCCAAGCCTAGTGCTGAGTGAAGTGGATTGCACACAAGGCTGGATCAGCTGCATGTACATGCTCATACAGTGTCATTAGCACCAGTAATCTTCTGAAACTTCTCCCAACGTTTGCAAATCATATTGGTGCTTTCTCTTGGACACCACAGCTGCGTATGGGCTGCAAGGATAGGCCATGCGTTTGCAGGGCTCAAACTCAAGTGGAGGACTTCAGACACCTGATAAAGGACAGAGAGTTGTGACTTTCTCAGAGAGACTTTAAACAGACTGATGTGCCTGTATTTGCTGGGTATTGGCCCTACAGAAGAAACAATCTTTCAGCTGGTGGGGAGAAAGGTGGGGTAGCATTGTTTGTCAAAGACAGATACCATTCCTTACCTTTGCCCATAACTACAACACTAAGAGAGATCACTGTTCCGATAGTGGCCCATATTACTGTAAGTGTGCTCTGTGCACCTACTGCCTCATGAACACATTGACAGTGAGATGCACCCACATCATCTCGGAGAACTATGATGTCCCTTACTCTCTTTAGGGGGATTTTAATGTGCACAGTGTGTTATGGGGAGCCAATGCCACTTGCTCCATGTCAAATACTTGATGCTCTGAAACAAACTGTAGACATTATATTAATGAACATGGGTCAAGCTCCACATTTTAGCACCACTACAGGTTCGCCTATGGCCATAGACCTGTCCTTCTGCTCACTTACCCTTGCTCACACTCCTGAATCGAGACTGGGTGACGACCTTAATGGTAGTAACCACTACCCCATATGGATCCATCCGCCTAACAGAATAGATCCTGAAAGGAAGTGTCAGAGATTGACATTCAGGAAGGCTAACTGAATGCTTTACAGGTAGTTGGCAGTTTTTGAACAGTGTGACAGCATCCATGACTGAGTGGATGACATTAAAGCTGTGATCCGTCATGCCACTGATGACTCCATCACAAAGTCGGTGGGAACACCTAGGAGGTAGCCGGTCCCTCGGTGAAAAATGAGTGTCTTTCTGCAATCAGGATCAGCAAGGTGGCTATACAAAGATTGTCAGTGCTGTACAAATGAGATACTTGGAACCTTATAAATAGTGCATTCAAAGAAAACAAGAATAATTCAGTCAAGTAAACAGAGGTCTCAGCAAAAGTTCCTGAAATCCATTAGTAGGTCCACAACCTCAAAGTTGTATGGGAAGCCATCAGGAGGATCTAAAGGCAGAACTTGGTTATCAGTAGCAGCTGTGCAAGAGAAGGGGTATCTTGCAACATCACAAAGAACATTGCTTAGACAATGGCTCAATTGTATAAGACCATTATGACCAGCTTGTCAGGATCCAGCTATGCACCATTATCAGGAGGCACAGGAGAGGGTTGATTCTGATTCCCACTCTACCACTGTTGAGAAGTAAAAGACGACTTCCTCTGTGTGGGAGTTGTTTTCCACATTGGTAGTAGCTCATAATACTGCATCTGATCACAACCTGATACATCTACATCTACATGACTACTCTGCAAATCACATTTAAGTGCTTGGCAGAGGGTTCATCGAACCACAATCATACTATCTCTCTACTATTCCACTCCCGAACAGCGAGGGGGAAAAACGAACACCTAAACCTTTCTGTTCGAGCTCTGATTTCTCTTATTTTATTTTGATGATCATTCCTACCTATGTAGGTTGGGCTCAACAAAATATTTTCGCATTCAGAAGAGAAAGTTGGTGACTGAAATTTCGTAAAAAGGTCTCGCCGCGACGAAAAACGTCTATGCTGTAATGACTTCCATCCCAACTCGTGTATCATATCTGCCACACACTCTCCCCTATAACGTGATTATACAAAATGAGCTGCCCTTTTTTGCACCCTTTCGATGTCCTCCGTTAATCCCACCTGGTAAGGATCCCACACCGCGCAGCAATATTCTAACAGAGGACGAACGAGTGTAGTGTAAGCTGTCTCTTTAGTGGACTTGTTGCATCTTCTAAGTGTCCTGCCAATGAAACGCAACCTTTGGCTCGCCTTCCCGACAATATTATCTGTGTGGTCCTTCCAACTGAAGTTGTTCGTAATTTTAACACCCAGGTACTTAGTTGAATTGACAGCCTTGAGAATTGTACTATTTATCGAGTAATCGAATTCCAATGGATTTCTTTTGGAACTCATGTGGATCATCTCACACTTTTCGTTATTTAGCGTCAACTACCACCTGACACACCATACAGCAATCTTTTCTAAATCGCTTTGCAGCTGATACTGGTCTTCGGATGACCTTACTAGACGGTAAATTACAGCATCATCTGCGAACAATCTAAGAGAACTGCTCAGATTGTCACCTAGGTCATTTATATAGATCTGGAACAGTAGAGGTCCCAGGATGCTTCCCTGGGGAACACCTGATATCACTTCAGTTTTACTCGATGATTTGCCGTCTATTACTACGAACTGCGACCTTCCTGACACGAATTCACGAATCCAGTCGCACAACTGAGACGATACCCCATAGCTCCGCAGCTGGATTAGAAGTCGCTTATGAGGAACGGTGTCAAAAGCTTTCCGGAAATCTAGAAATACGGAATCAACTTGAGATCCCCTGTCAATAGCGGCCATTACTTCGTGCGAATAAAGAGCTAGCTGCGTTGCACAAGAGCGATGTTTTCTGAAGCCATGCTGATTACGTGTCAATAGATCGTTCCCTTCGAGGTGATTCATAATGTTTGAATACAGTATATACTCCAAAACCCTACTGCAAACCGACGTCAATGATACAGGTCTGTAGTTAAATGGATTCCTCCTATTACCCTTCTTGAACACTGGTGCGACCTGCGCAATTTTCCAATCTGTAGGTACAGATCTATCGGTGAGCGAGCGGTTGTATATGAGTGCTAAGTAGGGAGCTATAGTATCAGCGTAATCTGAAAGGAACCTAATCGGTATACAATCTGGACCTGAAGACTTACCCGTATCAAGCGATTTGAGTTGCTTCACAACCCCTAAGGTATCTACTTCTAAAAAACTCATGCTAGCAGATGTTCGTGTTTCAAATTCTGGAATATTCCATTCGTCTTCCCTGGTGAAGGAATTTCGGAACACTGCGTTCAATAACTCCGCTTTAGCGGCACTGTCGTCGATAACAGTACCATCGGCACTGCGCAGCGAAGGTATTGACTGCGTCTTGCCGCTTCTGTACTTTACATACGACCAGTATTTCTTCGGATTTTCTACCAAATTTCGAGACAATGTTTCATTGTGGAACCTATTAAAGGCATCTCACATCGAAGTACGTGCCAAATTTCGCGCGTCTGTAAATTTTAGCCCAACAATGTGTTGAAAGAGTTAGACACGTGGTCAACGGAGGCCCTCCTCCAGCTCTTTCATGAAATTTGGATGACTGAAGACTTTCCTAACTCATGGAAAGATCTGTTTTAATCTTTATTTTAAAACCAGAAAAGGACTGTACTAACCTAACCATTATTGTGAAGTCTCACAAGCTGCTTTGATGAGTAAGTGATTGGCGAAACAGTCTAACGCCTCAGGTTTTAAATTATCTTTGGAGAAAACTGTTGATTTTCATTGCTCCCACTCTCTCTCTCTCTCTCTCTCTCTCTCTCTCTCTCTCTCTCTCTCTCTCTCTCTCTCCTTTTTTTTTTGTGTGTGTGTGTGTGTGTGTGTGTGTGTGTGTGTGTGTGTGTGTGTGTGTGTGTGTGTGTGTGTTCGGAAACTGGGAATACTGTTCTGACTTCTAAAGAAAAGATGAAATATCTAGACCTCACTTTGATAAAAAACTAACATGGCCTTACAGAACTAAAACTGGAGTGACGAAAAGCCTTAAACATGTCAGTAATAGCTCCTGGGGGGCCGTCAAGGCACGTCTGCTCAAATTTTATGAGGCTTTTGTGTGATGCCAGACTTAAGGAGCAGTGGATCAGCAAGGCCTTCATACCTCCATAATGCACGTGTCCAGTTACTAGCCTGTGTGCATAGGCTGATAAGCTTTCGCTGTCTGTTCAGCATCTCCTCCTCATCATACATCAAGCATTACAGGGCTTCATCCATTCCTAAATTGCTCTTATCCATCTCCATTATACAGCTACAGCTGAAACATCAGTCACCCTCCATGGGCAATGAGGCACTTCGGGATCCTAGCAGGGGGGAGCCTGGAGTTATTACATGTGAGGGATGTGAAGGTCCAAAGCACAGAGTGGAGTAGGGGATACCACTGGCTACTAAAGAGGCACAGGTTACTTTTCAAATAGACTGCTTACAGGAAGTATTGTACCCCAGACTATGGTTTTGAAATCAAATTTAATGAGATTTTCAACACCACTTGGATTTTCTTAATGTTTTCATGGATGGGTCTACGCAGGAGGAATTTATTGGCTGCTCTGTTGTCTTCACCACCTTTGTCCTCGGCAGTTTTCACTATGTTACAATGAAGACATGGAAATACGTATATGTGCACATCTACGCAACGAAAGAACAATCTAAATAAATAGACTGACTTGAAACATAAAAATTGTGATGAAATCTTAAATTACAATAATGGGGAAACATAGACATAATGGAAAATCTTTCACAGTTCAGGATAAATTAGCAGCAAAGATTAATCATTCAATCAGCTAACTTCATAAACTATATAAAGCAACTCTGTAAACATAAAGATACAATATGTGATCAAAAGTATCTGGACACCTGTCTGAAAATGACCTCCTAGTTCATAGCGACCTCCATCAGTAATGCTGGAATTAAATATGGTGTTGGCCCACCCTTAGCCTTGATGACAGCTTCCACACTTGCAGGAATACATTGTCAGGTGCTGGAAGGTTTTATGGGGAATGGCAGCCCATTCTTCACGGAGTGCTACACTGAGGAGAGGTATTGATGTCGGTCAGTGATGCCTGGCATGAAGTTGGCGTTCCAAAACATCCCAAAGATGTTCTATAGGATTCAGATCAGGACTCTGTGTAGGCCAGTCAATTACTGGGATGTTATTGTCATGTAACAACTCCTCCACAGGTTGTGCATTACGAACAGGTGCTCAATCATGTTGAAAGATGCAGTCGCCATCCCTGAATTGCTGTTCAACAGTGGGAAGCAAGAAGATGCTTCATACATCAATGTAGGCCTTTGCTGTGATAGTGCCACATAAAACAAGGGGTGCAAGCCCCCTCCATGAAAAACATGACCATACCATAACACCACCACCACCTCCAGATATTACTGTTGGCACTATGCATGCTGGCAGATGACGTTCACCGGACATTCACCATACCCACACCTATTGTGTACAGTGATTTGTCACTCCACGCAACATTTTTCCACAGTTAAACATGCCAATGTTTACACTCCTTACACCAAGCGAGGCATCGCTTGGCAGTTACTGGCGTAATGTGGCTTATGAGCAGCCACTCGTACATGAAATCCAAGTTTTGTCATCTTCCGCCTGTCATAGTACTTGCAGTTGATTCTGATGCAATTTGGAATTCCTGTATGATGGTCTGGATAGATGTCTGCCTATTACACATTACGACTCTCTTCAACAGAAGAGTTTGGCTTGTACGCTTTTGTGCTGTACGTGTCCCTTCACGCTTCCACTTCACTATTGCATTGGAAACAGTGGACCTAGGGATGTTAACGAGTGTGTAAATCTAGCGTACAGACATATGACAAAAGTGACACCCAATCTCCTGACCACGTCCGAAGTCTGCGAGTTTGGCAGAGCACCACATTCTACTCTCTCACGACGTCTAATGACTACTGAGGTTGCTGACATGGAGTATCTGGCCATAGGTGACAGCACAATGCACCTAAAATGAAAAATGTATGTTGTTGTTGGTGTCGGGATACTTTCAATCACGTAGCGTATAAATATAAACTAAAATATCTTGGACAGCATTGATTGATGTGAAAAAGGTCATAAAACAGAAACATAGATTGCAGAATCATAGGCCACAATCATATGTGATGTGGAAGTCAGGAAAAAAACACACACACACACACACACACACACACACACACACACACACACACACACACACAAAATGGCAATAGTAGCTGAAATAGGCCTATAACGAGAAAGGAATTCAATTAAGCCCCAAAATTGGAGTCATAATGTCGTTATCAGACTTGATGTCACTGTGGCCCCAGAAAAACATAAATTGTCATCAAAATGTGCCTGACACTGTCTCAGTTGCAGCCCTTGAAAGACCTTGTCTAACAAGCACTGAAATATTGCATATTTTTCAACCCAAATGGCATATGGCAGTACTGGTAGTGCACTGATGAGTCCCTAAATGCCATTTTTGGCCACTTTTTGGTGGCGCGTGTAGCTAATGGTAGCTGCTAGAAAGATCAGTGATGGGGGAAACATTTGCTGTGCCCCAAATTGTGTAAGGTTTCTATTATGTTTGGTATTCGATACACATCCATAATCATATGACATTTAAGGTATCTGTAGACACAGCAAAAATAAGTTCAGGTACCATCAGTGCTTCTCTTCGGTCAAATTACCACCAGTGTTGCCAAGAACTAGAACTTTCTTCAATAATGCCAGCCTGTAACTACTGCGTAATGAACTCCTCCATCACCAGCTGCAGGTTGTGAATTGCACAATGCAATGTATCCTACATGGATGTCACATTACCAGCTGGGATTGTGTGTTGTCAGGACACTGGCAAAGATCCATGAGCATTAAACAAGTCCTCAGATACTAGTAACAAATCCTCTATCACTCATCTTCCCTTTCCTTCGAAAAGTTTCACTTTTTCCTGTACTGCAGTTACACAGGCAGCTTTTTTTATGCTTAGGGTCTGAATTCATCCTATCCTGATCATCTTCCAAAATATCTAAATTGGCAACCAAAAAACTCTTAGACATGTCCATGTCTTTGGTTCCAGAATTATCTATTCGAGTGGGTACCACCTGCTTACCGTCTATGTCCCATGTGGATACACCTCTCCTGCATACAAAAAACATAATTTGTCTAATCATCGGTCTCTCTCAGTGGCTCATCCATGCAAGATATAAATATACCTTCAAATCCTACACTCAACCATAGCAATTACCCAGTACCATGTGGTACTTTATCATGCAAATGGATACTTAGTGACCTTGCACATAGCTAAATTGATACATCTTTTACAAGAGACAAACCTTGCAGCACTACAACACTGAAAAGCTTTCCCCCAGACAAAATAATGTCCCACTTAATTGCACAGTACATTGCAAGTATTCGTGTGTTGCTTACATAGGAAATACCATCCTAATATTGTATGCAGTAACTGTCACCTGTTTGAGGCAAAACTTACATATATTCCTGGAAATATTTGGACCCCACCTGAAAACTCAGTACCACTGAACCCAGTGAATGAAAGTCATTATTGCCCACTCCAAATAACTTGGAGCATGGTGTGTTAAATTGCCTCTTTCCCATGAATTCCAAACTTGTCAGAGACATGTGTGCATTTGTTTGTAACAAAAACTTGTGTTCTCTGAACTCCACTAAGCCAATTAAGCAAAATTCTACCTCTGTACAGATTTAACTTCTGCTAAAATTTACTGGCAGCACTGCTTGGTGACCTTGCTGCCCCCTTCGCCATTTAACACTTCGTTATTCCTATTCTATAACATCCTAAATTGTGACTGTTGGCAGCTACGCTGTATGTGGCTTGACTGCCCAAAATGGTAACATTTGGCATCAGCAGAGAAAATACTCTTTTTATCATGGACTAGTCACAGTGTTACTCGTAAAGCTGTTGCCTTTCTTATAGCTCCAGCCAAATATTCAGGAAATTTTACCTGTGGCTACCACCAACAGAAAACTCTTAACAACCCTTCGCTCTGCTTCTCCCAGAAGAACCTATTCACATCATCAATTTCTGTCAACTGTACATTTTGACATGGTGTCCTTGTTGTGTACATGAAACTTTCAATGAGTTCGTCCTGTCTTAGCAAGACACTATTGAACTGTTCATGATAACAGCTATAACACTGCAACAAGTCTCTTCTCAGCACAATGAACATTTGAATATTTGCTAACTCCTAATGATATGTTACATATGTTTTTGCATAACCTGTCAACTGTGACTTAGCCATATGAAACATCTCTCTCTCTCTCTCTCTCTCTCTCTCTCTCTCTCTCTCTCTCTCTCTCTTCCTGGCTGTCAACAATTCTAACACATCCTCCCCTGCCTTACCCAAAGAAGGAGAAGTTACGGTAACAGTAGTAGTATCTGCAAGTCTGTATGAAAGTCTGTCCTCATTTGAGCTACTTGCTCTAGCGAAGACTGAAGTGCCTGTGTTGTAATCCACCTCTTTTTCCTGTGGCTTATTCACTGTAAAATCACTCTCTATAGGGAAAAATACACCAATAAAAAGTAACAGGAAAGCAGTTACTATTCAAAAAATAATATACTTTACCAAACACCCCTTAATCCTTATGCCCGAGTGCCAATCATGCACGCTCTCTATTTAGTGGTGTAATGCCTAGGCATCCTGTGTATGAAACATATAACAGGCAAGGATTAAGGCCACTGTTTTTGTTGCTGTTGTTATTGTTGTCTTCAGTCCAAAGACTGGATTGATGAAGCTCACCAAGCTACT
This sequence comes from Schistocerca gregaria, assembly GCF_023897955.1. Classification (NCBI taxonomy): domain Eukaryota; kingdom Metazoa; phylum Arthropoda; class Insecta; order Orthoptera; family Acrididae; genus Schistocerca; species Schistocerca gregaria. Next base: position 574,722,225 of record NC_064931.1, on the reverse strand, counting down.
CTATCCTGTGCAACATCTCTGGCTCGGAACCAGATACCCTTCGAGGTGCCAAGATTCCGATTGTTGTCACCCTCAATGTCCATCCAGCTGGATGGCACTAATTGGAGTCTCAGCAGCGTTAGGTCTAGGACCGACCAATAGATTAGTAGTTATTGAAAGCCACTGATGATAATATCTGAGGCCGAGTGACCCACATAGGGCCTTTGGCTTGTGAGAGTACATCTCAGCATCAGCACTAGCTGAAGACAACGTTTTGCTAGACCTGAGTGTTGGAATTTTTTGTATATTTTCTAAGCATTGTTACAACAATGCTGCACCTCTGATCATCTGGGAACTGAAGCTGTGCAGCTTAAAGCCATGGAATGAGATAATGCAGTTCGCTACTGTGGTGGACTGAGGTCTTGCACTGCATCACCTCAGTAATATTCTGGCCATGGCAGCAGAATTTCACCGGCAGCTAGATGGCCCAGCCTGCCTGGCCATGAGTTGTTACATCTGCTCAGAGGGATGTGGGCACAACAGATACAAATTTCTCTTTTGTACAGCAAGAAACTATTAGTGAATAAAGCTTTTTTTTTTTTTTTTTAATCAGCAGGTGAAGTTATTGGTCACAATGTGATACCTGCAATATATCATAGCTCTGGAGCACCATTTACCGAATATCTTCCACAACATAAATACATACATAATGACGAACTGTACCACATTACCTCAAGGGTGCTCTTTGCTTTTTCTGTGCCACAGAATCAGAAAAAGGTCCATCATAGTCTCCTCATTCTACATTCAGTTTTAAACAATGGAAAATCCAGGATGGAATGTAATATTATGGAAAGGATAGTTGCTACTCACCATATAGTGGAGATTTTGAGTCGCAGATAGGCACAACAAAAAGACTGTCGCAAAATAAGCTTTCAGCCAACAGAGCCTTTGACACACACACACACACACACACACACACACACACACACACACACAGTGCATGTGTGTTCCATAAGCCAAGCAACAAACCAGGAACAGAAAAGTTTCCTTATGCCTAGCCAGAACCCAGTCCCACATACATATTTTTGACAGTCTTTTTGTTCTGCCTATCTGTGACTCACCATCTCTGCAATATTGTGAGTAGCAACTATCCTTTTCACTACATTCACTTTTGCATGACAAAGGTAGTGTAGTAACTCTGAATTACAGTCATGTAGGTGCCAATTTCCATACTTAGTCTGTGGGCAAAAATGCAGCAGTAAGAGAAAAAAATTCTCCACTTATAAGACGGGTGGAAAAATAGAAGTTTTGAAGAGGTGTGCTTCAAGAACTGGGACCTGCCTCCGTGGATTATCACAATGCCGTACGCAGCTGTATAGCCATTTGGCACGACTGCACAATAATGTAATAAACTGGAGGGATGAGGAATGCCTTGGATTAGTGCTATGCAGTTAAAAATTCATCTTATTGGTTTTCTTGCCTTTATATAGTCACATACTGGCTCTTCCTCAATCCAAAAACACATATTTCAATACACTTTTTGCTCGCCCTTAATTACACTAGTAAATGTTAAAAAATAGAAGGCATGAAAGTAATGCAGTAAATAAGTTAACTTCATTAGATATGAAGCTTTGTAAGTATAAAGAGTTGTACATGATGTCAAAATGAATTTTTAGCATATGACAAAATCACAGGAAAATGGGAAGTATTAATGTAACTTTTTTGTTAGCTACTTTTGTTGATATCCCACAGGATATCTTTTAAAATTCTGGCTGTCTTTGTATTGTATATGTTCAATGTTTTGTCTCAGTCCAACATTATGAAAATATGAGTAACTTTCTTGTGAATGTTTTCTAGATTTATTTCATGACATATTGAATAATCCAGGTTGAAGTATGAGAGAGGATGTAATTTCAGGTTGTTTTAATCAAGAAGGTGGCATATGTAGTTATATTAATAGCATAAAAAGATGTGCAAAATAGGATCATTTTCCGTCAGTCACTGTATTTTAAAATGACCAGTTTTGAGAAATGTTATTGATCTTCAGTTCTGTTAAAACTTAAACATCAATTACAAATTGAATATAATCCTGTGTTTAAAATATTACAAAGCAAATTCTAAACTAAGGTACAAAAGTTCTGTAAGATAATGTATCTTGTAGTTACATAGTAACTGATCTCAACAGAGCTATCAGTTTCACTGTCGTATTTGAAAGCCATACTAGCACACTGTCACTTCATATTAAAATTTAAAAAGTGGTTTGATTGGTTTGAAATGCCTATAGTATACACATAACAGGTTTATGATGCAACACACACACACACACACACACACACACACACACACACACACACACACACACACACAGAGAGAGTACAGAAAACATACCAGAGCATTGTATATGAAACATTAAGGAATATTTCATGGATTTACAAACACATTTTATGAAAAGAAAAACTACTTGCAAAACTTTTAAAAAGTTTTGCACTACTCAAATATCTTTCGAACTTTTAATATAGAGTGAAAGGATGCACATATGGCTTTAGTATATCACAGTAAAATGGATAACTCCATTAAAACTTGTTAATCTGTAGTCACGAGATGTAGTATGTTACAGAACTTTCATATTGTGATGTAGATAGAACTTTTTAGCTTTGTTATATTGTAAATGCAGGATTAATGCCCAGTTGTGATTTATTTTTAACAGATCTGAAAATGGACAACATTGCCTAAAACTGGTAAACTTAAAATAAAAACAGGGATTGACAGACAGAAAATAAGCCTGTTTTGTGTAAATAAGTATTGTGAATAATTACTGCTAAGAAATATGTCCAGATTTCATAAAAAGATGTACTTCACATATGCTTAGTGTTTAAGGTATCAAAATGATTTCCCTGAAAAATACTCTGTGGACAATTTTCATATGAGACACAATTAATTTTATTACATTCCTGTCATTTGCAAAGTCACCAAATAGGTTATATAAAACTGGCAGTTCTAGAATCGTGGCCCCTCTTGGGAAAATTTTAGTAGACACCCACTCTTATGAGCAAGGGGTAATGGAAAAAGGGAAGGAGTGGCACAGGATGATGACCTAAATAAGGTGAGCTATATTCAAGAGTTACCTGCCAAACAGTCTTAAACAATGGACTGTTAGTGCTTTATGATTGGTAATTGAGGTCCCTTGTTAATGAGATGTAGGATAAATTTGTTGTGTTCCTAAAAACTACAGCACAGATGATAAAAGACAATAAAATGAAACATTGAAATACACATCTCTCAACATTTTGAGCAAACAAGTAATGTGGGGCAACTGTGTACTGAGATCTGATAGTTAGCGTAACTGATGCATGCTTGAAATGATGTAAGTCCTTTTTTAGACAGTCCATGCTAACAAATCTGGGGCCATGTATTTTTAGGCATACTGTCAGATTGTGATTTTTTTTTTTTTTTGTGTGTGTGTGTGTGTGTGTGTGTGTGTGTGTGTGTGTGTGTGTGTGTGTGTGTGTGTGTGTGTGTATTTTGTTTGGTTATTTTGTGTATAGAAACATAGTAGCCTGTTTGAAACCCTATTGCATCCCAGAAACAGTTAAAATTATCAATATTTGCTTTGAAATTAGTGTACTGGCCATTCTATTGTCATGAATACAAAAATGAACTATTCAGCATCTTTGCTTGCATGAGACTATACGAAATGGGTAAAATAAAATTGTGTATGTGTACTGTTTCATTGCTATTTTCTTACCAGGCAAATAACTGAGGTTTCTGTGTAACATCAAATTACTCTGGTGTCAAACACCATACACCTTACCCCAAAGCATAAATAACATTTATTTCCTAAGTGAAAACTCAGCATGGCTGTAATGCATATATATTTCAGAGTTGCAGGTGTCTAATCATATCTTATCAGTATCCATATATTTTGCAGGTAATTGTCTAGTGTACATATTTAAATATCTTTAAATTTACCAGGTTCAGCAACATCTATTGGATAAAGTGTGGCCTAAGCTTAGGGTTTTAGCAAGGTCATCACCAACAGACAAATACACCCTTGTCAAGGGTATTATCGACAGCAAAATAAGTGATAGTAGAGAAGTAGTTGCTGTGACAGGAGATGGAACTAATGATGGTCCTGCATTGAAGAAGGCTGATGTAGGATTTGCCATGGTATGTAAATATGATACAGTGTGCCAGTTAGTAATTTTAAGTTAATGGGTTACAGTATCTAAAAATTGTTACCCCCCTTTCTTCTTTAGGGTATTGCTGGAACAGATGTTGCAAAAGAAGCTTCAGATATCATTCTGACAGATGATAATTTCAGCAGTATTGTCAAAGCTGTAATGTGGGGCCGCAATGTGTATGACAGTATAGCAAAGTTCCTACAGTTCCAGCTTACAGTTAATGTGGTTGCTGTCATAGTCGCTTTTATAGGAGCTTGTGCTGTCCAAGACAGTCCACTCAAGGTACAGTTTTTTGATGATATTTTATTCCAAAAACTTGATTTTTGAGTTCAAAAATTACTTCTAATATTATGTTTGGAATTAGTTTTGTGTAGAAACATATCATGACTGCCAGTTAACTTGCTTCATTTTTTATGCCTAATCAGCTCAGATTAAATTACTGCCATTGAGAATTTAATAATAATAATAATAATAATAATAATAATAATAATAATAATAAACAGAGGGTGGTGATCGTGGTGGCAGGAGGTTCATGTGTACAACTAATGTTCAGGGCGAGATGACTGACAAAAGTTCATGAGGCTGCCCATGTGTACTAAGTAGTTTTCAACCAGACAATCTTAGCTCATTGTGATACAGCAACCAGCCTTCCATTTTAGTGGTTTCAGCAACAAAACTGACACATCAAGGATAAGTGGAAACCGATTATGTAGAAGACATTAAAATACTTCAGGGTAAAAGCAACAAAAATATATTCTAATAACTAAACTTTTGGTGTCGCTGAGAGCTATTTTTCCTTTTGTAATCTACCATGAAACATTTTAAAACTCCATGTATCTAAGTTAACTGTAATTGTTCTGTTTTAGACTGTTTTCTGTTGTTGTGATTTGATATCTCTCTATCAAAGTGTGTGTAAATTACAGTTGAAGCTCTTTCCTTGCTAAAAGTGTGTAGGCAAAAATAATGTAAATGTTAATTTCACGAGAAGTTTCTCATTCCAAGGAATACATAGTACAGTTGTTTGGAGTCAAGTGGAAGGCCTAAACCAAATGATCAGACGATTCTGTGACAGAAGCCTCCTGGCAGATAAAAGTGGTGCAACAGATGGATACTAGAGCCTAAGGACCTTAGGCTTTTTGGTGGCCGGGGGAGGGGGGGGGGGGGGGGGGAGGGAGTGAGCTACCGACTGAGCTATCCCAGCGTGACATACTACCTGCTCTCATAGAAGTAATGCTGTGAGGGTGGATCATGAGTTGTGCTTGGATAGCTCAGTTGATAAAGAGCACTTAACACTGAAAGGCAAAAGTCCCAGGTTTGACTCCTGGTCTGGCACAGTTTGTTTTAGTCTGCCAGGAAGGTTTCAGATCAGTGCACACTCACTGCAGAGTGAAAATTAATTCTGGATTCTTTGACCATCTGAAACCCAGATTTCTTGATACCAGCTATCAGTTTATGCATTCTAATCTATCCTGTAAAATGGACTGGGTGCTATAGTTGCTGAGTATAAGTGGTGTGCATATGAAGGTTTTTAGGTTAGAGGAACCCCTCCATTGTGTCAGTGATGAATTGTGTGCCATAATCGGAGAAAAGAGTGAACCAGCCTTGTTAATAATGGAATTTTTCCTTTCTTGTAGGTTGGGAAGAGATGTTAATGTGATATCAGTTAATTGCACGAACATCTCTGAACTAGTCTAACTGATTAAAGGTAACAATATTGATGTAATACTAGGTATAAAAAGCTGGTTCAAAGTGGAAGTGACCAGCAGGGGAATAATAATTTCAATTGGAATAAATATCAGAGAGGTTAGAAACAAATAATCAGACCCTACCTGCTGCTGCAAAGAATACTACAATATTTAGTGAAGGCACAGATTCTAAATTTGAAATTATCTGGCTGAAGGTAAGCGCCAGACCTAGGCTCAACAATGTATTCAGATGCTTCAGTGGTCCAACTGCCTTAGAGCAGCAGCAGCAGCAGCAGCAGCAGCAGCAGCATTAGTAGTAATATACTGCTTCAGAGAAAATCTTCCTGGTCATGATGTTAGGAAGAACTCTGCTTACAGCTGGTAAAATTGTTGTTTATTAAAACACAGCTGGTTTTTGAGCTTAAAGCTGCATCAGGTGCAACCTACATATTAAAAGGCAATGTACAATGCCATCGTGTTTTGTGGACATCAAAATTAATAAAGGAATGTCTAAGATATACTCACAACATTCAATGACCATAGGCATACCTATTGCTCCTAATCAAAATTTATTATTCAGAATATTGTCAATACTGTGGTGAGGAAAATGTAAAGATAACATGCTCCATTCTTTAAAATTTGCCTGAAGCTAAAAAGAAAAAGAAAATATTTTATTGTCACTGTCAATATGATTAGTTGTGGCACTGTATAAGTTACTGTGTGGAAAAGATCATGTGGCAGTGTCTTACCAGCATGGCATCATGGCAGCTCTGTGCAGGGCAAGGCTAACATGGCATGCATGAACGACAGAGAGAGACTAGCTGGCTGACAGAACAGAAGCTGTCCACGTGGACAGTGCGATGTCATACAGTCTTGACTAAGAGCACTGTGTCACTTTCTTTAAAAGCGAGAATAATACAGAATTTTGTTGTGTACTAACTCCTAATCATACAGCAATCAAAATAAGCCTGAATGCTATTATGGTGCCTTAATTCCACTTGGTTATTCAACAAGAATTTTAAAAAATCACTTCCTCTGATACATTCAAAATGTTGTTTTTTTCCTTTTTTGTGAAGTATGTTTAAATTTTCTGAAGGGCTTGTGATGCTGTGTCCTCTTTCAGATAAGTGTGCTGTTAATATAGACCACGGGTTATCTTGTTCGAAATGGCCTACCAATTTGCCCTATATGCTCCCTGGTCATGTTATTGTGATAGTTCAGGATCCAATTTCCCAGCTATAGAATGGGAGTTCCGTTACATAGCACAGGTGCCAGGGCACTAATTCATGTTTAGATTCTTCTGAAAATATCTGTAAAAATTAGGGCAGTTGGAGAGCTGACTTACAGGGCCAGTGTCTTTGATATAGTAACTAAGAGGCCTGAACTCGTCAGATTAGTTAATGTGGATGTGAACTGGGTGAGCACAAGGCTGTTTGAGCTGTTTGAGTGTTAATGACGAGAAGTGTTGAAAAGAATGTTAATAAAGGTAAGAAAATAATCTTACTTGCAAAGAGTGGTAGAAAACAAATTACAGAGTATCTGAGCAGTTGACACTAATAATTTCGATCTGGTAATGAAGTTGTGGCTCACAAATGGATAAATTTCAAAACCATTGTCCCCAGGTGCTCTGAACATGCACATTCCGGAGATTTTATGCATCAAAAATATATTCTCCTTCACTATTTACAACAGTTTGCCAATGCTGGGGTAAATTCGGATTCTGCGAATAGAATTAGTGTGGTTTTGAGGTGAAAAAATCGAGCCATGTTCAGAGCACATTTTCATCAGAAAAGGAAGTTTCCTGAAGGTTGTTTGATAGTGCAAAAAGTGAAAATCTGAGGTTGCAAGATCAGGTGCGTAAGGTGGGTGCAGAATAGCATTCCATCCAAACACCTGTAGTCTAGCAGAATCTGGACGGGCATTACCATGGAGTAGCATCAATTCACGCAGTCTTTCTGGTCGTTGTTCTTGGACTGCAGCTGCAAGACATCTCACCTGTCGACAGTAAATGTCAATGGTGATGATTACACCTCGGGCAAGCAATTATTAGTACTCCACACTGATGCTGTTCCACCAGATTCATAACATTATCTTTTGTGGATGCATGCAGGTCTTCGTATGGGAAATTTTTGCTTTGCTTATGCTCAACCATTCCTTTTCATTATGTTAGCATAGACACACTTTCTTGTCACCAGTAATGATACAGGGTAGAATGGTCAGTGTTATTCACAAGCCAACTGATGACAAGCAAGCAGAAATGCACATATGGCAACCTGCTATTTTTTGGGACTTGGCTTAGATCATTCAATACCCATACACTTGATTCTTGAACCTTCCCAATTACATGCAAATGTTGCACAGTGGTGGAATGATCACAATATCATATCTGCCAATTTTTAATAACACAGATGTGGACCATTGTGGGTTAATGCCTTTAAATGGTCTTGATAAAAAGCAGCAGGTGTCTTGCAGAACATGGAGAGTAACTAATGTCAAAACAATCCTCCTCAAAATAAGAAAACAATTTTCTTGTTTGCTTTGGCCAAGGGCATTATACCCATACATGGCTCAAATGTTTCAGACTTAATCCACTACTGTCAACCCCTACTGAACTCTTAACAGGAGAGGGCCGCACGGGATTAGCTGAGCAGTCTAAGGCACTGCAGTCATGGACTGTGCGGTTGGTCCCGGCGGAGGTTTTAGTCCTCCCTCGGGCATGGGTGTGTACGTTTGTCCTTAGGATAATTTAGGTTAAGTAGTGTGTAAGCTTAGGGACCAATGACCTTAGCAATTAAGTCCCATAAGGTTTCACACACATTTGCATCTAACAGGAGAATACATTGGAAATGTTCAGATTTCTCCTCTTGGCACTCTGTTTTCTAACTTTTACAGCTCCAATCAGTGTCTTCAAATGAACGAAATGACAATATGTAAATTCAAATAACAACAGTGAACTACAAATAAAATATATGATCGACAAATCAGAGTAAAGACTGAAATACGGAAGTCAGGCGTACAAAATTTTCATTGTAAAATATCAGAATAGGTATCTCGTTTTGGATGCCCTATGGCCACTGAAATGTTAGGTTCTGAAGTAGGTGATTGTGGACTAGAAATTAAATTAAAATCACTTGACAATAGAAAGGCATCTGAATCTGTAGGATTATATTATATCAGCAGTTTATTGTGGGTTACTGGAGCAAAGAAGGATCAAAGTGATTTGACAGGTACATACAATTATATTTTTATATTGCTAATGTCAATCAGTTGTTGAGTTTTTAAATGTTTTTCATATTCACATATTGTGGTCTGTTTGGAAGACAATTTTTTCTTGGGAGTCAACCAGTTGCTAATGAAGAACTTCCAAAACTCGGTGCAATGTTCTTTCAGGATATCGAGTGTGTGCAATAGAAAAGAGTGCTCAGTATATTACCATGTTTCTAGACTTCCAGAAGGCGTTTGATACAGTTACACACAGTCATTTGGTGAACAAAATATGAACTTACGGAGTATTGGACCAGATTTGTAACTAGATTCAGGACTTCCTAGCAAAACAAAAAGAGCTCAGCTTAACCTGTTACTCTTAACAGGATGAAATCATTGGATGAAAACTGACGGTATCTCAAGGGAGTGCTGTAAGATTGTTTCTGTTGCAGTGCTGTCTGTGGGTGGGTGCCTCCATGCCGCCGTCTATTATAGGGAATGTGCGATGCCAGAAATTCATAGCAAGTCATAGGAAGACCTGCAGTGTCTGCTGGTGATGGCTGCAGAGACTGTCAATGTAAATAAACGACCATTATACATAAATAGATGAGTTGACCTATCACTGTTTGATTACACTCTTGGCAGTAAACTTAGGATAAAAGGAACAGTCACAAAGTGCGTAACTTAGGTGGATGTGGTTTGTACGATGCTTCCCACATCCGACAGGAGGTATATGGCCAGTCTCGATGACTAACATTTCCAGATCTGAAAGTTAATGTGCTCACCCCATGAAGACACAGGGTAAAGGCCGGTAAAAAGAAAAAATAATTACTTAAAATGGGATCTAAGTTATTGTATAAATGAAGAATTGTGCTCTCAAAGTTCATGATCATTCTGAAACGTTATTTCACCACAGCAGATTACATGAAGTCCCTACTCTGACAGGTGTAAATGATCCTAACTTTGATGCTCTTATTAGAGCACAACATGAACTATTTTCAACTTAAACAAGATCATTCAGTCAGTACAGGTGGGTTATTGCAAACCTTGAGCCATTTACTGGCAAAGTGAAAAATCTTGTTTCATATCACCTCTGCCTTTTGTGTTTGTCTTTTCTATGTGACTTTTCAGTTGGCAACTTCAAATTATTGCAGGCTGTGCAGATGCTGTGGGTGAATCTGATTATGGACACACTGGCTTCATTAGCTCTAGCAACAGAGATGCCTACACCAGATCTGCTTCTCCGAAAACCTTACGGAAGAACGAAACCTCTTATTTCTAGAACAATGATGAAAAACATTTTAGGCCAAGCAGTGTACCAGCTCTCTGTCATTTTTGCACTCCTTTTTGTAGGTAAGACTTGTTTTCATCATGTGCTGTTTTAGACAAATTACAATTTTTTTCTCAAATTGGTAACTGTAAGTGTGTGAACCGATTAACTTGATTCTGTTATTGGAAAAAGAAGCCCTTAAAAGGAAGTTATTTGTAACATGCCTGCTAGTTTCAATGACTGCAAAGACATGTGTTATTTGTTGTGCGCAGTTACTACCAGTGACTAAAAGTTCAGATACTAAACAGTCTGTTGCAATGTGTGATCTCTTATTTATACAGAAATACCAGATTTAGAGAGACAGTGCACCATTAACATATTTTAAATGTAAGTTATTTACCATGTTCTTTTCTCTTCCAAAGACAAAGTAACAGGCCAACTGCAGATGCTTTAGCAGTTTCTTAGGTCAGGTATAACAACAGATTTCCCTCATGTGGCAGAGCACAGTTCAATAATGAAAGTTAGCGAGGTGATGACATTTACAAGCAATGCTACTGGTTGTGTGTGGGGTGTAGCTGGATTTTTAGTGAGAAAATATTTCACTGTATAAGTAATCACAAAGAAGACAATTGCTGAAATTATGTGAAACACTATTGGCAATTTGTGTAGTGTTTATCCAAAAAATAAATTACCTATACAATTCCACACCTCTTCAGTAGTGTGCAATGTTTCTTTTTTTGCCCTGGTGACCATAGTAGCACATAAGGACATGGGTAAGACATTGCAAGCAGTAGAGGGCAACCAGTAAATAGCCACTACACAGGTCAGAATTCACAGTAAAATATGTGCACATACCTTTGAGTCAAACACCCAGTGCTCAGTAAGACTGGAGTCTGAGTTTCCTTGGAGAACTAGCCAAAATCTATCTTTGTGATGGAGTGTCAGGCAAAGTATTCTAACAGAGTGTGGAAATGAGGTAGACGTTTATTGCATTTGCTGTCAGAAATCCAATTATCAACACAGTTACTTCTCTAAATATGTGTAGAGAGCTGTAGTTTCCAGATAAATATTGATAAAATCCTCTACTTTACTTACAACTGAACTCATGTTACAGTTAACTTTCAGATTTTCATATGTTTTTATTTTATTTGTGTAATGTGGCCAGTGTTGTCAGTAAACTCAACAGTGGCTTCAAAGGCTCACTAAATTTTTACATATTATCAAGTGTAAAGCATCTGTATTTAAGGGCAGTTACCAGGTTATATAACAGTTTTTCCTACTGTACATATATAAGGAATGAAAGGGAATTTGTATGTGATTCATCAGTATATAGTGTGTAAAATTTGTAATACAGTGGCAACAACAATGGCTCTCTAACCTGGCTAGGCACTGTTAACTGAGCTTGGATAACATACAGGTACACCATTCCATTCTGCCAGTTTAAGTTGATCATAGTGGCTCGTGAACAGTGGCATGCCATTCTTGTGATTATCTGTCGACAGATATTTTCAGTGGGTAAGAGATCTGAAGAATGTGCACTGAGGTAGTACAGTACAGTACAGTACAGTACAGTACAGTACAGGCAATGCAAAGCTTGTGTCATCTAGTAGAATGTAACACTGCAGGGACCACAAAGATAGTGTGCAGCAAGTAGCCTTAACCATTAGCAATGTTACAGCTGCTGTCCAAATTAATATATTCAAGAACCAGAGATGATGATTTTCTAGACACCCTGTACTGTTACGCCGTCTGCTGGGCGCACAACACAGAATGACAAATGCAGACTGGCAACCTTCATTCTTCTCAGAATGTCCACAGATTGATGCATCAACTTTGACAATGAATACATAACTGGGATTTAAATAAACAAGTGTGGTGTCACTCCTGTGTCCAAAGATGTCGCTGGATGCACCACTGCCGGCAAGCGTCTCAACTGCAGCTTAAAAGAAAACTGTGACGATGGTCACCATACTGATAATTCATCATGCCCCAGACATACACTTTCCTTGTGTGTGTATATGGGTCTTTCTGCAAACAATCCTTTTCTGACTCAAGGTGCAAGACATGTCTGCACAATCTAGCATGACCAAAAGAACAATTTATCCGTTGTATTAAGCATTAGATGTATGGGGGCCAGAGAGATCCTGTGGGGTATTAGATATGACCTCCCAGAACCCATAGATTTTGCATTTCCATCACAATTATGGGATCTTCAGCAAGGCTAGCAGCAGTATCACAGAACTGTAAACAATAGTCTCAATAGGCCACAGTCCTCCCAGTGCAGAATTCAAACATGTGCTCCTTACCTGAGACATAACACTGCATAGTCGCACACATTATCCAAATCAAATTTATGAATGATAAATGTAGATGCAGTTACTCCTACCCACTTTGTATGGTTGTGCTGAAATGTGGTTAATGTGAATATCTGAGTATGTAGCAAATGCATGTCAATTGATGTTTATGGTATCACTTTCATAGTGTTCCAATCATAAGGAGGGCAGCAGTGTACATAGCTATATCATCAGAGAACTATCAAAGGTGTCATTTGGTAGTAGTTCTTATGGTACTAAAATTCATCATAAAATACTGTGGCTGTGTTGCACTTCGGGGAAAATTTCAGTTCTATCTGAAAATCTAGAAACAGAAACTGTTCACTCCATTAGGCTTGCTAGCCACTCCATCTACATCCCATCACGGAATAAGAACTACTTAGGGATGAAATTTTATTAAAGGTATATGTGGATCATAGCTAAGACTTCATAATTCTGTTTTGTACTAAGTTTCTAGGTCTTCTCCCTACCCTGTCTCTACCCCATCCCCTCATCGGCCCATTGGAGGTTTGGAGAACACTCTTATGTCTTCGGCCAAGATCATACTGCAATTGTCTGGGATCAATGGACCAGCATGGTCTGCACTATACCTACGCTTACACATTTCTCCCCTTCCCCCCCCCTCCCCCCCCCCCCTCACCTGTCGTATAGCCTGTTAGACTAACTTATTCTTTTTCTCTCTGTGCTTCTCTTGATAGTCTTTCCAAGGCAATCTTGCGGTAGTTACCTCTGGTAAATGGTGGGGGCTGGTGGATGTATGGCCCCTCATTGCACTGTGCTTTGAGAGGCTTCCGGCTGTTCCCTATACGGGGCACCGTGCTCGCATTTCTTCCTCTGTCTCCATGTCGTCTTTTTGTGCATCAGCTCAGCTTCAGTGATGATAAACCTTAGAGTTTTCTCCCCAAGCCTAATGACCTCATAGTTTGGTCCCTTCAACCATCCATCCAACCAACCAACCATCCAACCTCCCTAGATCCCAGCTCCCCCCTCCCAGCTCCTCCCTCCCAGCATTATTTTACATTGAGTGAAATGTGTGCAAAACTTTCAAGATACTGACACTCATAAAACTTGGACCATTCTTGCTTCATGTCAAATATTAAAAAGGTCCTGATGCAAGGCTATGCAGGAACATAAATTCATTGCCACGTTGACTTTTTTGTGTAAGTGTCTTACTCTTCCTTCTCTTATAACAAGTGTAATGTCTTCTTTTCCCCTATGAATTCCTCAGGTTTCTTACTCCTATATGTGTAATGATTGTAGCAGTTCAAGTAACTGATCATGTGATCATGCATCAAGTAATAAATCAATATTGAGTGTTTGTCTATTTTGTGCCTGAAACCTAAATTATGTGACAACACAGATATGAATGGCTATTTAAAAAGAAATTGTAGATTTTGGTAGTCTCGTGTAATTTCTTCAACAGTGAGTAGTATATAATGTGTAGTGTTACTAGTGTAAAATATAAAACCAATGAATAAACAGACTTCTATGTGTAATTATGAAACAGAAAATGTTGGTAACATGATTGGTACAACATGCACTATGTTTGAGATATAATTGCATCTATTCACACTGGGGTATTTATTCCTACATCTAAAAGGAATGCACTGAAGCACACTTTCTTTGCTCCTCCAACTCCTCAAAAATCACACCACTGAATAGTGGTTTTTAGTACTTTTATACCCAGAAAAAATATAAAATTTGCAGTTTTGTGTAAAATTAGGAACTTAATATCTGCCCTGACTGACTACTGGCTGCAAAGGAAATGTCTTGCCTTTGTGTGTGCTTCAGACAAAATGCAGTAATAGTTTCGTAACAGTAAGATTACTCCTCACACTTGAGCAACTCAGTTCTCCTGTTTGTAGAAATGCATGGCAGTATTATTATGGTTTACTCTACGTGCAGTCTACAGAACAATCCCATATTTATGCATTTCATTGATTATAGTTTTGTTGTTACAGGAGATAAAATGCTAGACATTCCAACAGGAAGAGATTCACCCGTTGCTAGTCAACATTTTACCATTATATTTAATACATTTGTCATGATGACTTTATTCAATGAAATAAATGCTAGGAAAATTCATGGTCAAAGGAATGTGTTTGAAGGAATTTTTACAAATCCAATTTTCTACAGCATTTGGATTGGAACTTGCCTTGCTCAGGTAAGTGGAAAGAAATCTTTGAGATGAGTAATATTCTTTAAAGTAGCAAAAACAGTCATAACACCTATCTGTAATAAATGCTGAAAATATAAACTTTGCATTACAGAACAAAACGAAATGCAGATTTCCTAATGATGGACGTTGGTGACAGTTTCCTCCTCCTCCTCCTCCTCCTCCTCCTCCTCCTCCTCATTGCTTGTATCCTGTGTCATAAGAGCCTGTTAATTACCTTTGATCAGCTAATCAATGCAACATTTGTGTTTTAGAAAAGCAATACGTACTAATTCTAATTTCAGTTCATTGAAATTGTGCAATATCCCCTTTAAACATAGTACATAAAAGTAGAAATAAAAGTAAAATCTGGAATTTCAACCATTTGCAAAAATTTTTCTTCTTGTCCAATTTCCAAAAATTTGATGATAAACTTTGGAGGTTACATTGTTAGCCTGGTATTGACAGCATCTTTGACAGTGACTGGTGAGTGATTATGAAAGGACTAGCTCTGTCACAAGATAGTCACAGGCTAATAGGGGTTTTCATTTGCCAAAACAGTTGTCACCCTCAAAGCGAAACTACTTCTGTCTCACCATTACAAATTTTGTTGGGATAGTAATTTCTGTGAGAAGTCAGAATATTTCAGTATGCTCACTGGTATGTGCATAAGTTACCTTAGGAATTATTCAAAGTATACAGCATTAAATGTTACGATATTAACCAATAATAGGTGTTGTGTTGCAGCAGAAATTCCTTTATTTGAAATTTTAATCACTAATGAAAATAAGTTTTAGTTGTTTCAGGAAGTGTTGGTACAAGAAGTGATAAAATTGTTATAACCTTGATTTATTTTGCCTGTGTTCTGTGCTCATTATCCAGTCGTCTTGTCTTATTCACTCCTTCCAAGTAAACTCTTGTAAATTTTCAGTCAATAGTGGGCATCTGTTGACCCTAAATGCAGTGAAAGATCTAAAATAAAAGTAGTTATCAGTAACACAAACCTAGAATGGTATTTTGTAACCGTCACTGCACTGTTAAGTGCTTCATATGAACTAATGACCTGTAGTCCACATAAATTGTTTGTACTGATAAGAAGCAGTGACATGTACAGAGGGCTCAAATAATAATATAGAAATGTTCAGCAAAGTTGAGACAAACTATGGTATACGTGGTTACACATTTGTTGTCAGTAAGGCTTTGGATGTGTCACTGAGGAAGGTCTTTAAAGAGAGCTTGTCTGTAAATCAAAAGTTGCAGTGGAATAGTATTCAGGGACAGTGCAATTGAAATCACCTTAGTAAACCAGGTACTGCAGTAGCCAAGTTGTTAGACTACAATTTGTGAGGAATGAGTTTCAAATCCCCCGTTAGCCAATCAAACTGAGATTTATGTACAAATGATGGAATAGTTCCTTAAATTAGGCCACAGACATTCTCATAAATCATAGTGCAACTGCATTTATATTCTACATTTAATATCATTGTCAATAAAAACATCCATTTGTGACCTGTTAAGATAGTAGCTTTTAAGCAAAATATGCTTGCAACATGTTGACATTCTTAATCTTGTTAGTAACACGGCTTCAGGCATACAGTGTACATAGTTTCCCACAATGAGAACTAGTGCAGTTGATTGGAAACATCCATGACCAAAAGTGTCGTGTTAACTCGAAATGATTCTGGTATCTTTGGAAGACATATTTTCACATATGTTGAATAATTTAAGCCCAGGCTGAAGCTAGACTTGTCAAAAATATTGTTTTACTAGTTGTTATACATATGTGTCTATATCACATTACAACTGGAGGGGTCTTAAGCTTTTTGTCTGTAAAAGAGTGCATGCATGTACAAATTAGCTGTAGTCTCAAAAACTAACGAACCAGTAGCAGTGCCGGTCGCAGTGGCTGTGCGGTTCTAGGCGCTGCAGTCTGGAACCGCGGGACTGCTACGTTCGCAGGTTCGAATTCTGCCTCGGGCATAGATGTGTGTGATGTCCTTAGGTTACTTAGGTTTAAGTAGTTCTAAGTTCTAGGGGACTGATGACCTAAGATGTTAAGTCCCATAGTGCTCAGAGCCATTTGAACCATTTTTGAACCAGTAGCAGTGCTCAGACATTTTTCCAATGTGTGATGTAATGCTTTCTTATCCATTGCTACCATGCAGATAAGGTACCAGCCATACCAAAGTATTCATAAGTGATTTACAAAAATATAATTCTACCCTTAATTTAAGGTAGGGGAGGGGAGCAAATCAAAGGAGGAGAGAATCTCGATGGAAATGAATGTTACATATTCACAAAAATGATTCATGGTATGGTCATGCTTAATCACATTTTTCTGATGTTGTAGTATAGGCAAATTACTAGCGAACACCACCCTTCCAGCTGTAGTCTTCACTGATAGTGCTTCTGACTTCACTACTGGTATTTGTTTCTTCACTGTCTCTATTTTCAACACATTCCTACCAAAATATCTTTCTCCTCACTACCATCCAGGACACTGAACACACTACTCTGTAGGAATCAACATGGATTCCGAAAGCAGCGATCATGAGAGATCTAACTTGCTTCATTTGTTCATAAGGCCCAGAAAATATTAGATACAGGCTCCCAGGTAGAGTGGAATGATCATATAAAATTAATTGTTGGTTAGGTGGGTGCCAGGTTGATATTCATTGGGAGAGTCCTTAGAAAATGTAGTCCGTCAACAAAGGAAGTGGCTTACAAAACACTCGTTCGACTTATACTTGAGTATTGCTCGTCAGTGTGGAATTCGTACCAGGTTGGGTTGACAGGAGATACAGAAGATCCAAAGAAGAGTGACATGTTTCATCACAGGGTTATTTGGTAAGCGTGATAGTGTTATGGAGATGTTTAGCAAACTCAAGTGGCAGACTCTGCAAGAGAGGTGCTCTGCATCATGGTGTAGCTTGCTGTTCAGGTTTCGAGAGGGTGCGTTTCTGGATGAGGTATCAAATATATTACTTCCCCCTACTTATACCTGCCGAGGAGATCACAAATATAAAATTAGAGAGATTCGAGGGCGCATGGAGGCTGTCCAGCAGTCGTTCCTCCCGCGAAGCATACGTGACTGGAGCAGGAAAGGGAGGTAATGACAGTGGCAGGTAAAGTGCCCTCTGCCACACACTGTTGGGTGGCTTGCAGGGTATAAATGTAGATGTAGATTGAACCTTTTGACTATAGATTCTGGTGATACTCTACACCTTGAAGAGAAAATCCACTCGCATATCAGACTGATGAATTGCTTGTAAATCTTGACAAATGGAGTGAGTGTAAGATCCCCTTCAAAAAGACAATTGGAATAATATGTTCAGAGATCATCCCTAAAATGCTTGTCTACAATGATATCGCACACATACAGTTCTACCTTCAGGTATAACTGCAAGGTTCAGTGTAGCAACTTAATTTAAGGTACAAAGTTATTTTTAAAGGCATCCAACACTATCTTAGCTATCTTACCGAGCAGTGCATCAGGTCAACATTTTCAAGCAGTGGTTAGCCAGTTCACAATGAATTCTGTTGTCCTCTAGCCTTTATTTGCTGTAGATCATCAACCCCTAAGGATCAAGTATTAATTTTTCGAATAACATATAGTTTGTGAGTGATGTGGTCAGCTTCATTCTTCCTTTTGTAACTGCTAACATCGTGGTAATTCGTTGTTTTTCTTTTCCAGTCACTTTCAATGAGGTAATTTTCCCTCCACTGTAATTCACTGCCACATTTCTCAGCATAACACGAAAATGGGTGAATATCATCAGTGTTGCCAATCTGGTGTAAGCAGTAAAAACTAAGCATTTGGATTATGTACCTCTGGAAGTTGTTGAATTCTTCAATACAGTCTTGTGGCAGTCTCTGTGCCAGTGAAGGACTTAGTCAGATGCCACTCACAGGCATAAACTTGCAGCACCAGTCAATACTCCTACAGAATTTTGTCTGTGGTATCTTAAGGTCAAACACCATTCATGCGATTCTTCCAAACCATACTTTCTTCCAATTTCTATGTTGTTTCTCCATAACGAATAAGAATTAGAAATGTTTTACTGTAGCTGCACAAAATTCTGAAGCTTACTGCTGAACCTTTACTGTCCCCTACCCTCACTGATGTTACCACTCATTGGTGAAGACTAAATTTGCTATTTAGTTAGTGAAAAAATTGTACACCCTGTCATTTAAAATAACTGTGCTGTGAGTGAGGTAAGTGATTGCGTAAGTGAACTGTCAGCAGTTGAGGAATTATGATGTTATCTTGTAAACGAAAATTAAGTTCCAGACAGTAGCAATATTATTGTTCCATTTCAAACTAACAAATGAGTGCTATGGATTTTGCTTCTGTGATGTGAAAATATAATGGTATTTGTAGGGTAATGCATATAAGCTGCACAGTAAATTCTTTTTTTTTTTACCAATTTGTGAAAAAGTGTGGGTTATAATCAAGTGAATATGGTGTTCACTTTTCACTGATTCTTCCTACACATTATAAAAATTAAATCGAAAAGGCTTCCTGAAACATGAGAAACAACATTCATGCTGAATTTACGAAATCTGATCAGTATTTTAGATAGGTGTAAAAGTCCATGCCATTCATTAGGTTGGCACCACTGCATTGTGAAGCCGCCTTTTTTGTTATCAATTGTATTCATTCAGTTTGGAGTAAGAGTATTATGAAGAAGAGCCAGTGTTATTTAAAGCTAATTTTGGTGATATTCAAGGCTAATCAGTATGGAGTGTCAAGTGGTAGGGAAGCATGGTAATGATTTTGTCCTTCTCAAGAAGGAAAATTTGACTTGGGTGATAACCACAGTGTGGAAGGCTTTCTTATTTTGCTGAAAACTGGCTAAATCAAGTGGTTTACAATAGTCCTAATCAAACAGTGCACGAATTAGCACAAATTGTGGAATGCTCCCCACAAGCATTATGCTTTCAGTGGGAAAACGCAAAAATTGGATATAATGGTACCACGTGTGTCATGCAACACCAACAAAATGAAGCAAATAATCCTCTCCTTTTTTTTTTTTTTTTAAGAAAAAACCGGTTGACTTGCTGTGGGCACAAGCCACACTTCGGGAACATTGTTACAGATGACGGGAAATGATTCATGTATGTGAACTTAGGAAATAGTGGCTCAGCCCATTAAATAAAAACTCACAGCCCATATCAAAAAATGTCTATTTGGTGGAACCAGACTAGCATTTAATCACTCTGGATTGCTTCCAATAAATGGAAAGATAAAAGCAGCAATGTATGCGAAACAGCTAAGGTGACTTGCTGTTGGTATTAAAAACAAAACACGTGTAAACCTATGTTGTTCCTCCATGATAATGCACACCAGCATATGGCCAGTATGATCACTGGAGCAGTTGCTGAACTTCGTTAAGAACCAATTGCTCACCATCCGTATTCAGAATTAGTTCGATCTGATCATCTTCTTTTCTGGTCGCACTATATCAACACTCAGGGACAAGGGTTTCATGATGAAGCTTCTCTTAGCAACTGGTTGACACATTTCAACAACTTGAAACAACAACATTCTACAAGAGGGGGTCATAGCACTGTTACCTTGATGCTGGTAGGCAGTCACTGACAAAGAGTGTGATTACATATATATAATGTGTGTCATTATATGGCAGAGTGATAAAATAATACTGTGGCTGTGTAAAACTGACAGGGACTTAAATACCAACCTAATACATAAAGACAACTGTTTGGAGCTAGCTATTTAGCACCTAAGTGTTTACACATCTCTTGCCATTCGAAATTCATACCCTGCCTTGAACGTCGTGCAAGTACAGCTCAGTTCATGGTATTTTCATTAATTACACTTATCATAGAAATGCTATATTGACATTTAAGACTTAGCAAATCTCAAATAAATTGTCTAATAAGTTTTTTTGTAACAGTTTCATTCGACAATGAAAATGTTGGATTTTATTGACAAACTTTTAGTATAAGTACTCTAATGGTTCAGAGATGAGCCTGTTTTTGCGGTTTGGCCATCTTGTCCAGCAGTGCAGGTCTCCAGTGTAAGTGTGACATCAACTGCATCAAACACGGGAAGACCCTCCAGATGAGATCTCAGATTGGACAGATGCAGTCCATCAAGGAACCTGAGGCAGTGCCTGTAGAACACTGAAATATAAAAAAAGGCCAGTGGCAAGGGGCCCATGGAAGGAGAGGCAGCTCGATGGCCCGTGTTAACGGTGGTTCCATGGGCACTGAATCAGCAGTGTTCCCTAACATTCCTATTTCTTGTCAAATCGTCACCACCATATATTTGAAGTGCTGACTGTTGGCATCTGTCGGTTCCTGCTTGGGCAGCTATTCAGTAATGTGGTGATTTGATTGTAATATAGTAACTCAGATCTGTATTATACAGTGTGCCTGTATTCCATGTCACTATTGTGCAAACCTTTCAGGGTTTTAATGAAAGTCAGTCTAAAAATTACACATCAAACATGGTTTATGTGGCTGTGTTGACTTTATTCATATAATAGTAATTTTTGTTTATTAATGGTAACTTCTTTCTCTGAAGGTCGTCATCATCCAGTTTGGAACAGTTGCATTTTCTACTGCCAGTTTGACACTGGAGCAGTGGTTATGGTGCCTGTTCTTTGGGGTTGGCACTCTTCTCTGGGGCCAGCTAGTGACCACGATACCAACTAGAAAAATTCCAAAAATACTGTCGTAAGTACTTAATATATGAAATGTACTTGCTCTATGCTCTTCTCCTTTTTCCAGCTACTGATAGACATCACTTCTGAAAGAAAACTTATTCATTTCGTTGTTCAGTGTAATGACCTTATAATTTTGAATAATTGAAATCTAATTTTAGGACCAAAATACCAAATGTATTATGTTGAACTACTGCATATGTATTTTACCTTTTCTAAATAGTAAATCTGATTGCTGTGTGGTGTACACAGTGTAAAGGTTGCTTGAAAATAGTTGTTAGGCTGAAGTTGCTCATTAAATCAAATAACCCCACAAAATATGAAGAAACATAATTGCAGTATAACTCTGTCATTTATCACTTTATTACCATTTTCACCATTGCTATCTCTGCCATATGGAACGTGGTCTCTGGAGGCAGAAAATCTTTCCTCAATATCTTCCTTTAAAATCTAATTGCGATACTGAAATTGAAAAAAAGCATTTAATGGAATACATTAAAAGGATTCCTTCTCAATTTAACCACATTTGATTTTATTGTCTATAACAAACATTAGCATTGTCATATGTGTAGGTTCTGTAATTTTCATACTACCCAAATTTTGTGCGGGTCCTCACATTTTTTTGTTAGATTCTTTGCCAGTGTAGAATTTCCCCGATTTCCTGTTTATCAAGTCTGTTGTCCCACTTTGACGAGTATATAAAAACCTTTTTTTGCTATAACTTTAATATCTAGATACTGGTGAACTACAATGCTCACTTTAATCCAGTATTTTAACTGAATTCTGTGTTGCAGAAATAACATAAGCAGGCAACCTGCTTAAGTAATTCTGTAATTATGTTCTGTATATCTGCTAACAATACACATTAAGACAGAAAACCTTGTTTAATACCAATGAGCCAGTGCCACTTCCAGGGAGCATGAAGTACTTACAGTTACATAAATAAATATATCTATATGTATGTATTTGTAGATGGGGTCGTGGTCACCCAGAAGAATATACGGAGGCGATAGCTCTTGGCGAAGAGAAGTTTGATCCTGATTCTCAGGATGGCAAGAAGCCTCGTGCAGGCCAAATTTTGTGGATTCGTGGCCTTACAAGATTACAGACCCAGGTAAGTGCTAAAATTGTTCACTGCAGTCAATAAATCCACATATAGGTACTCCGTTGTTTCTTATAATTTTGTTTATTACTTTGTTTTTGTACTGCTTAATGCTCATGATTCTGTTACTAGTATGGTGCTCATAGAAAAATCAGGCAAGGTCTAAGATAATAGTAATAGTGCTTGAAATTGTTGCTAGAACATCCTGAAAATTGTTGCACTTGCGTAATTTACAGTTTCCAATAAAAAACGTTGAGTTCATAAACCCAGAAGATACCTATGAAATTAATGTAGATTAGTGTTTTATTTTTTATTTAGTTTAGGAGCAGATGTCATGTGTAAGTAGTATATTTGTCAATAGTTTGGATTTGAATGTGAGCTGTACAGCTTTTGTTCTGCTTCCCAAAAGTTGAGAAAGGTGAATAAAGATAATCAAAGTTCCCATTTGAACTCTCTTGCTGTATCTTCAAAGTAGTTTGGTGAAAATTTTTTACTTCCTTGACGCCATTTAGGCAGTTAAACATGATTATTTCCTCAGTTTTCACCAAATGACAATCTGATAACTAACAAATGGCCTGTGTCAGATCTGTTTTAACTGTATAATGTATTTCTTCTGAAATCTCTGTCTGCTATGAAAACTCTATTTAACCTTGCCTGGTTTGTAATAATCATGGTTTGCATTTGTTATAAATTAAGAAATTGCAGAAGTTAGCTTCATAACAAGGCTCTCATTAAAACTAATAGATGTTAGTAAACTTCAGTTCACTTAAGAAAATTATTTTACTCAGTTCTGTGTTTGACAACCTAACTTTATGAATGTAAATGGAAAGATTCATGAAATAGTTTACAAAACCTTTTTTCACCATTTGATTATGTGTTGTAACTTGCATTTGTTTTGCACTTTAATTTATAGACTTTCTTTCAGGTAGTTAAATATATTTATCATATGCCCCTGATGATAATTGGTGTTCCATAAAGTGGTATGGCAAATGCAGCCACTTAAATTATCGCTTTCGATATTTTGAGAAAATGTTGTAGTTGGCGATGAAGCAGCTAGTCCACACAGCACATGTTGGTAACATCCTGTCAGTCTGAGGTATAGGTCTACTTGTATATCATAGCAATTACATTATGTACCTATTTATCAATACGTTGCACTGGCTCTATTTGTTGACACTTGCAGTAAACAGTGTTCGGTATTTCGAGAGGCATGCAATTTGTGTATGTTTTGAAGTACTATGCATTGCATTGTCTGCTATAAGTATCAAGTCTTAAAACAGACTGCCCATCACAATTTTGACTTGCCCCGTTTTAAGTTTTATATCACTGTTCGCACAGTTTCTTTTCTTTG
Source organism: Schistocerca gregaria (assembly GCF_023897955.1). Classification (NCBI taxonomy): domain Eukaryota; kingdom Metazoa; phylum Arthropoda; class Insecta; order Orthoptera; family Acrididae; genus Schistocerca; species Schistocerca gregaria. The sequence continues at coordinate 574,698,276 of NC_064931.1, read as the reverse complement.
TGTTAAAGTGCAAGAGAGACTTGCTTTTGCTGCACACTGACAGTGTGGCTATCAGGTGCCGCTGTAGCCAGTTGTAGGAATAAAAAAATTAAAAATCTGAAACTGGGGGACAGAACATGCAAAAAGAGAGAAGAAATTCAAAAGCGATGAATAATCAGTCATTTGAAGTTGTTCATCTTTGTCATTAACTGTAATTTTCGAATTCCTTGTTCTTCTGCACAGCTGAGAAATATTAAAGAATGTGCCGGTTATTTAAATGACTGTAAAAGTTTAACAAAATGTGCCAGACCAGCAAAAGTGGCACGAGCATTCGTAAAAATGCACTTAGATCCTGCAGCACGGAACAAACTCTGTTCAGATAGCAATAGGAGGTCTCTCTGAAAAGGTAAATGTACCACAGTGTGACAGAAACATGAATGCTAAGGCTCTCTTGTGATATGCCGAGCAGGTCACCGAATTGCCGTTGCCCGACGACGGGGACGGGGATGGCATCGCGGTTCTAGTTCTGAGCAACCCGTGTTGCGAGCGAGTTTGGGGTCCCGTCAGCGCAGGGAGAGAAACTGTGGTGTAGGGGACGACAGAGGTAGCTCGTAGATCACGCTTGCCGACTGCTTGCCGAATAGCTGCTGTGCGAAACCAAAATGTAGTTGCCAGTCGTGTTGTTGGTGTGTATGGATAGTAGAGATTTGCAATTAGACTGAGTATACCTTGAAAATTTAGCTCACATGCACTCTGTTGTCAGTTCGGCGACCGTGTCACTCACGACCCTGACGTGTTCCATCACTACCTATTCAGTAGATACGTGCCCGCTTCCGATACCGACCTCGGGTCTGGATTCAGGTGCACATCACCTCACCCGTCGACCACTTTATGGACACCTGTTTCAGAAGGAACGTCGGAATGCCAGCTGCCTCCAAAGTCCAGACATTAAGAGGCAGCTTGTGCAGCTGACGGCGCTCCTCCTTTCTGCCCTTAGTTAATTAATTTAGATTTGAATGCTACTTTAATTAGTGTATGTATATTTAGACAATACATGTATTTTGTTCCTTGGTATTATTATTATTATTATTATTATTATTATTATTATTATTACTATTATTGTTAAACAGTTCTGAAATAAACTGTTCAGTTTTTCTTTTTTCTTTTCTTTTTTTCTTTTTTTTTTTGCTTTAAACTTTGTGTGAGGGATTGCGTATGGTATAGGGAAGGCAGTAAAAGGGGCAGTCCGTAGCAGTTTGGGCGAGTGGCCAGTGGGGGAGTGCGGCACATTCTGTGGCCACCGCAGACTGCAGCTCACCTCGCCTTCGAGTGTGGGGCTGTCTTTTCTCTTCGGTCTCTGTCCTTTGTGCACAGACTGTAACTTACTTCGAGTGATGGCAAAATGTGGTGATCTTCTTCTCTGTTCTGTCTCCCATTATTGCTGAAACTGGTGGTGGTATTTTCTAACTCAAAGTCATTGTGCCCTGTAGTAGACCAGTGTGTGTACCTAGATCTTGGAAGACTCTGCTTCAGTTTCCTCAATGAATAACCATTATCTTTCCTTCCAATTCCTTTTTTCATCCTCATCCTTCTTTCTTCTTTCATCATCCTCCTTGCTTTTTCCTGCTCCCTCCACTTATTTATCTTTTCCTTCTTATTTCTTCTTACCCTTCTTTCTCCCTCTACCCTCCTTTCCATTACATCTGTCATTACCTGATATGCTCCTTCCTTTCGTCCAACTACTACTGTGCTGTCCTGCATGTATAATATTCCCTTTTCCTCTCTGGCACAATTACATTCTGTTAGTACATTTGCTTGCCTGTCAGTCAGTCTGCCTGCCTGCCTGCTTGCCTGCCTGCCGGTCTGTCTGTCTGTCTGTCTGTCTGTCTGTCTGTCTGTCTGTCTGTCTGTCTGTCTGGCTGCTGTGTGCCCATCTGTTTCCTACTTTTTAATTTTTTCTTTCAGCCTAACCCCAATTTTAACCTCAATTTCTCTCTTCCTTACATGCTCCCCCCCCCCCCCCCCAATCCCCCTCCTCCCCATTCTGTTAACCATCTGTGGTGGAAATCTCTCCTAGTGTGGTGTGCAGTAAGGTACACTATATCTAAATCCTTCATTTGTCATTGTTAGGTGAATAACTCTAGCATATATGTGCTCGACTTTCTGGGATCAGAGGAATTGCATTCTCTGGTTCAAAGGCAACCCTCCTGCTTCATTGGTGAACGGGTACCGGCAATTGCACTTTCGTTGATACTTTCTTGTGTGCGAAGTACCATTGTGTAGCATTACTTCAGTGACCAGAATCTCAGGTTTTTTATATGTACACATGTTTGGTATCTCTGAGGCTATGTAATGTTAAGAGGATTTCCAGGTGTGTGGCAGTTCAAAATTCAAATGAAAATGTCCATCATTTTCAATTTATCAGTTAGTAGCTTCGGTGGACTTGGATCAGTGTATATAACAACATATTTCTACTAACTGTATTTAGAGAATTTCTGGTGCAATGTAAGTGTGTCCAATTCTCCACGGACAGTAGATTTGTGATAAAGACTTCGGACTACGACGTAGGTTAAGTCGGAGTTTCTCGGACTGCCCACTGCCGGTTTCCGTCTGCCATTGGAGGCTCCTGGCGACGTTCGACTGCCGCGCTCCGGGTGGCGGGCCTCGCCAGGAGTCACTTGGACCGCTAGATTACTCTTAACAACAAATTTATCGTGGCAAAGAGAGCGCGCCCCTCCCTGACGAGTGTCCTTCCCTGTGTTTGCAGCTGCGGGTTATCAGGGCTTTCAAGTCTACACTGGAAGATCTGGAGGAACGGCGCTCTGTACATAGTTTACACAGCTTACACAGTTTGCGCAGTTCGCGAAGCCACACTGGGCCCCGGCCCCTGTCGGACATCACTTTCATAGACGAGGATACGGTGCGGACACCACCTTCACCGGGAGCCCGTGGGGCCACCCGGCAGCTGGAGCCTGCACTGCAGCAGGCCGCCGTCACAGCGCCGTCTCCGTCGGGGGCCGAGACCCAGCCCGTACAGAGTACTGCAGACCGCTCACCCTCCCGTCCTCGGCCCGCGCTCCAGGCGCACCACGCACACCCGTCGCCTGCCCACTTGCAGAATCTATCACCACAAACGACTGATGCGAGCCCCTCCCCATCCGCGACACAGCAGGTCCCACCTGATTTACCCAAGCTGGTACACGAGACTAGCATATAAATTCTGCAATCATTTTTATCTAGTCTGATGGCATTGAGTTTATCTAATTGGAGTGGAGTTCTCCCAGTGACCCCGTCCGTTTGCCTTTCACCTTTCACAGCTCGCTAGGGACCCCCGCGTCTGCTCTTGGGCGGGAGATGCAGGTTTGTGGTGGTGATGCTGTAGCTCCTTAACATTTATCTTTATTTTTAGTTTATTACTACTGTTAATAGCAATAGTGGTTAAATGGTTACATGAATGTTCTTTTTATCTGTAAGACAGAATACGGGGAGGGAGTGTGTAACTGGGAGCACTGCATGTCGGTCGGTTGAAGTCAGAGGGGAGATTATGGGATGGGAGTGCCGCAACATGCTCTTTACCCCACTCACCTTACCACTGTTTATTTTTCTTCACTTTGTGTGTGTGTGTGTGTGTGTGTGTGTGTGTGTGTGTGTGTGGGTGTGTGTGTGTGGTTTCTGAGTCTGTGTGTCTGTCTGCTTCTCTGTCGGAAGATCTTGTATGTTATCTCCATCTGCATTTCACTAGTGCAGAGAGAGGGGGGGGGCGAGAGAGAGAGAGAGAGAGAGAGAGAGAGAGAGAGAGAGAGAGAGTGTGTTTTTTTTAGTATGCACCTATTGTGGGAACAGCATGTGTGACTACTTCTTTCTACCTATTTCACTTTTCAGCATAATTTTACCTGTTTATGTGTAACCTTCTGTTTCTTGATTTTGCTCTTACTCTCTGTAGATACGGATGTGTGTTTGTGACAATACTTATTTGATGGTCTTTGTTTTAATGCCTGTTTTCTCAATTCCAGCTGTTAAGTTCTGTACGGTCGGTTCTAGGGGGGCCAGGGCTGTCTGCAGCAGGAAACCTTAGTTCCTACTCGCTGTAGATGTGCCAGCTGCAGTTTTGATCCCTCCCATTCGATTAAATTTTCTTTTCAGTTATGAAACATGCTACTGTTTTTCTGACCATTGTTACCCTTTACTCTTGAAGGTGATAGGTGGTGAGTTGCAAGAACGTTTGATTCCGGTCCCCTACAGCAAGAGCTCCACTGACCAAGCTGTAAGCTGCTTTCCTACTTTCTTTCTTGTCCGCTTGCATTTATTCGCAGTGGGGGTGTGACAGAGGCTGAGGGTGCACATTAGTGGCTCCCACCCTGTTGCCCCTCCAGCCTCTGTTCATTAGCCCTGCTGCTGCTTTTGTGGCAGTGAGAGGAGCTTTCTGTGTGTTGTGCCTTTGTATAACAGTCTTGGTGTCTTGCCTTGTCCAACCTTTTCCTTTAGGAAACTGACTGTTAGTTTTTACTTTTTTTTTAACTTCATTTTACACTACCCCACTTGTGAGCCCCAGTTTAGTTTGCGTGTAACGCGCGAGTCCTCAGAATGGGGACACTCGCGGTACTCGCTTCAGGTAGGTGGCTATTTTAAGTGCATGGTTTTCTGTCGTTGGTTTGTGCACCTTTTCTGTACTTTTGCCACATGCCCGCTCCCGCTCCTTTTCTTTTCTTTTTTTCTTTTCTCTGTTGCCGTCCGGCTCGGTCGGCCCGGCCCCAATGTTGCAGGTGCCCCCATCCCTCGCTGCATGCGGAAACAGAACGGAACAAATGACTCTGAGCCGCGCCTCTTACTTCAGAGTAACCAATTTCAGATGATAAAAATTTCTGCATGGTTTTTTCCTTTTTGTTCCGCTGCAAGAGTTTCATCTTTAGCGGTCGAGTGTGTTAAACGCCGGCTGGAAAAGGTGCGTGGTGTGTGTTATTACAATTTTCTTTCGCTACTAGAAACGAAAGTCGCCTGCCTGTTTTAAACTTTGATATCTTTTTGACACAATCCGGGCGTGCAGTGCTGCTTTTGATCATTTTTCTTATCATATAAGATCTCAGAGTGCTCGTCGGCTGTTACTGGGTCGACTTACCCCAAGCTGATGCCGAGACGGTCGACCGGCTGGTGTTGCGTTACTTAAACCTGTGCTTAAATCTGCAAAGGTTAAATATGTATCTGTACGTATGTATAGAGTTAAATATTAGACTGACATTTATTGCTGCTGTATTGTGTTGTTATTGGCTTGCAATGTAAATAATAGGTGTGTTTTTGATTGGCAAGGCAGTGTGCTGGTCAGGAATGTTTTAATATTTTTCTTAAATTTAAATCATAATATTACTGTTGATTTTTCTCAGCTGTTGACAAGTAGCATGAGTCCATCAATATCAGCATGATGGCAACTTGGAGTTTGATTTTTCACAGATTGCGAGTTGCTTGGCCAGTATGTCAACAAATTTAACGAATTGAGTCGCTGTGTTATTGCATGTTGTTGTGTTTATTAACATTTGGAATTAGTATTTTTTTAAAATTTTGATTCAGTTAAACATTTACTAAAATATCAAAACTTAAAGAAAGGCAAACTTTAGTTCAATGTTACAAATGGCCAATAGTTTTAAAATTGTTTAATTTTGCAATTTTTAACTCGAGAAAAAACTTTGCTTGTAGCCACTATCACTGCCAAGTACAACAAAGTTTATGCAGGTACCTGGATAGTTTTATTTAATTCCCTCTGCTTTAAAGAAAAACATAAATAAAAACAGAAATGAAATAAGTATAAGCAGCTTTCCAGCATTACGCTTAGGGTATCCTTTTCAGAAATATGACCATCCAACACATTGTAGTCGTAGAATTGTACATCTAGAAAATTATCACAAATGTAGTACTATTCAGTAGCTTACGTACATCCAGCTCAAATCGCACTACACCAAAGTATTACACTATGGTATGTATGTATGTATGTATGTACGTATGTATGTATGTATATATATATATATATATATATATATAATTTTTTTTTTAAATCTGATATATTGAACTGCAAATTGCCTGTGGGTATTTATCACTATTGTTGCAAAACAATTAACACTTCGATCAAAATTTTATGTCGATGGACTGCAATCAGTGGAAATGTCTCGATGCTTTTACATTAATTAGGCCCCCTTGCCTAATGTGCATATGCATACAAAATGTGAACTGGGAAGCTGTTCCATTATAATGGAAAAATAATAATTATTACGAATAACTAGACGAACTTTAGTACATTTGAGGTGGCAGAGAATGCCACTCCCCTTAAATTTATTGTTGATGTAGTAAAGGTTCTAATGTTGTTAATCAATAAACAGTTGTTAAATGTTACTAGATACTTATATTGATATTAAATATGAATAAAGAAGTTAGGTATTTTCATATTGTCAGTCAGTATTTATAGGATGCAATCGGGTAACTGTTAAAAACTTAAGTTTTTTGATAAGTTTTTAATTATCTGAATGTTTGTAGGCAACGGGCTAATCATTTCTGTTGCTATAATTTAATTTATTTTTATGTTCACATTGCATCACATGTTCTTATAAGAATGGATTTCAAAATTTGATCAATGCACTGCCATACTTGTAAAGTCTTATTGCAAATTGGGTATATGCCAATATTATTGGCACATACCTTGTTGATATTGTACATAAAATGGCAGCTGTGCTGCTGACGGTACTGCTGTAATAAGTATCTTTATATCTATATATCTATATATATATATATATACAAATAATATATATATTATACATATTACTCATACTTACAAAAATTTGATGAAACATAATAAACTGTAATTTTATGATAAGAATATTTTAATTCCCTTTCACCTCTACTTTTGGAAATGAAAGGAAAGTAAAGACAGTCACAGGTCTTTATAATAAAATAGTTTATTTTAGTGTATCAGATATTGTAGTGCCTTATAACATTTTATATAAAAATGGAAAGACTTTGAATTACAGAAATTCTAGAAATCTATTGTAGGAATTGTGTGATTTCTGTATAGCATTTTCTATCCAAAAATACATAAATCAAACCTTATCTTCTCTCCTGCACCTCCCCTGTGTGCCTCATGCATGTGTATATGTGTTTTGTGAAGGGTGGGCTGGAGAAAAGGGTATGAAAGTGAATCTGAAAATGTTGACCAATAGTTTTTCATAGAAATCTGTGTTGTGGTTGCAGTTACTTTAGTGTGTGTAAAGATGTATACCTGTGTAAATAATTCCATCATTGATTTCTTAAATTGGTGGCTTCGAACACTGTCAAGAATTCTAAAATGCAGAAATAATGGTTATGTACAGGGATTAATACTATACAGGGATTAGTTTTTTTGGCTGTGATCGCCACTGTCGTGTTTGAGAAGTAGAACGAAAAATGTGTTGAATGTTTACTTGATGATTCACTGGCATGTACAGTGTATAAGGAAGAATGAGATTTTTACTTTTTTTAATGACTGTGATCTTTGGCAGCTATAATATATACAACTTTCAGGTGCTACTGCTTGTAACTGTCTTCTGTGTGTATTGAAAGCAGAAGTCGAATACCTTTTAGGAAACACTACATAAAAGCCTTAGGCATTACTATGTAACATTTTAGTTGTAATACTTCTAATAATAATAATAATAATAATAATAATAATAATAATAATAATAATAATAATAAATGAAAAAGAGTAGGTCCAAGTTTCTTTGAGGGTTTCATAACAGCAATTGTGTGATCAAAAGTTTGATCATAGAAATGAAACTATTTATCTTTTTTAAATTTTTTGAACCGTCGTTAGTGACTGCTGCTGTTGATGACTCTGTGTGACATGCATTTTAAAATTCATGTTCTGTGCAGATCAGATACCTCAGAAGTTCTTTAGACGATTTGTGAATGCCTTAAAAAAGATCAGAATTGCTCAAATGATTATTTTACATAGTAAAAGCATTTGAGAACTCCCATAAATTCTTTCCTTACATGCTTGCTTGGATTTTAATAGTGTCTGAAAATATAAATCCAAGTGTGCAAAACAAAGCTTACTTTTTGTTCAATTTTCCTGTAGTACAAGAATAAGCCTAATATAGTTAAAATGATTTGAGTGGAGGAGGGGAGGGTGGGGGCTGAGAGTGGAGATTAAGTGTGGTGGGAAGGAAAGAGGAGGGGGGATGGGGAAGATGGCGGGGGGAGAGGGGGAGAGGGGGGGGGAGAGAGAGAGAGAGAGAGAGAGAGAGAGAGAGAGAGAGAGAGAGAGAGAGGTGTGGACATAAAATATTAGCTTGACAGTCTGTCATGTAACAGTGCCATTCACATTCAAAATAATCAGTTTGTCAAGAAATATAGTTTCACAATATTTGTGTATGTAAGAGATTAACTTAACTTTTTATGTACTTCACCAGCCATAGCAGTCATACTATTTATATTACAATCAACATGTAAAAACACATGTTGAATAATTTAGCTTTTACTGATTGTCTGTAATTTAATCATATTACTGTGGCATTTGTTTGAGGCAATGTGTGTCATTTTATAAGGGAGAAAAACTCTTCAGTATTAAAGCAAAACAAAATAAAACCTCTTCTGCATAATGCAAGAGAACAATTGGAACATTTCTTCCCCCCACTCCCCCCCCCCCCCTACCACCACCACCACCACCACCATTCCACCCTCACCCTTTCATCCCATGAATACACATTACTGATTCAGTGAGTGTGCCATGTTATTACACAGTGCAGTCACATAATGTAGACATTTGTGGCTGTTAATTATGACTACATTTGCATTAAAGATTGGAGTAATTATGTCATCAGTGGTCAATGTCATAGATGATCCAATCACCAGATATCACTCATCGTCTTTTTACACATTTCTCGTGCCAACTTTTGTACATCTTTGATAATATTTCAGGTAATCAGTATCAGTGTAAGTAAACTTTATTCTCCGTTTGGAGGACAGATCTTTTACTCTCTCTCTCTCTCTCTCTCTCTCTCTCTCTCTCTCTCTCTCTCTCTCTCTCTCTCTCTCTCATGGTTGTCTTTACCCATTAGTGTTTGTATTCTGCCTTACATATTCCGTTATCAAAATGAGGAGTGAAATTCCTATTATTATGTAAGATAACATAATGTAACAATTTACTTTTGACTAAAAGTAATTATTACAGCGAAGTTTCTGTACTAAGGGCATCACAGAGCTGGGTATGCTGTGTAGTGTGTAATAACTGGGAGAGGAAAAAGTGGGTGGTATTAAATGTAAAACTTATTGTACATATAAAAACAATTGTCGAGAAACTGAAAGGAATTCCATACTGGCACAGGTACTGTTTTTCAAAAATAGTAATTGTTTGTAAAAACTTAGTTCACAATGATGACCTCCAGATACCAAATTTGGAACAAACAATGGAATTTACAAAGTATTGCTTCCTCTTTTTGTACCTCACTTCTTAAAACTGAGATTTGTAAAATAATTTATGCATTGTTATGTATGAAATCTGATATCAAGCTAATACTTAAAAATATCTTGTCTGTTATAGATACAGTGTTTACATTATTTTTCAATTCAATGCAGAAACACAGTTTCAGTAATTGTGTAATTTAGTTTTGAGAACTTAAATCTCAGTTTTCTTCATTATGAAATATTTAATAAATTTTTAGCAATGTATTTTTATTACTTGGTGTTCATTGCTGAAGTAGTTGGTAGGATAGTTTTAATATTCATGAACATACTTATGATTTATCATCTTCTTCTGTCTGATCACTGTTTGCAAAACAGTTTCTACTTTTGGGTTAAATTTTGCATTATTGCTCCTAAAATTTGTATTCAGTCCTCACTAAGCATCCACAACAATGGAATGGGAAGATGTCGGTATGGGCCTTACTTGCCAGTAGATACTGATATGTAATTTCTATACATTTATGAAAATTGTAACTATTACTGAGATGTATGCTGCTACCACCACCACCACCACCAATAGCAATGGGGATGTGTTTTGGCTATCTTAGATATAGTTTGAACTTCAGAGACTAAAGTGTATTTATGAAAACATTCTGCTTCTTTAACCCAAAATCTAATTGGTTAGTAACTCATCCAGTCTCACAACTTTTTGAAGTTACATCATTACTGGATACACATAACACTTCCTGACTCTGTAGAAAAAATACACAGACATCAAAGAGTTAAACATAGCATTTCCTAAACAGGATGTCAACAGGGTTACAGAACCAAATAAAAGGTAACTGCAAGACATTTAGCTTACAGCAATGCCAAATACATATAATCAGAAAGTTTCTGACATCAGATGTACTTTTTTATTAATCTGTAATTGTTTTGTTTGGCACACAGAAAGTGAGTCTGTATGTCAGGTTTTTAGATTTTTATTTCCACTTCTTATTTTGGAGCAAATGTTCCATCATCAGGGTTTCAACATTCATATGAGGCATTCCTTCAAGACCTGGTGAAGCAGTCACACCTGCATATTGTGAAAATCTGCTCCATTGGTTGCCTCTGGCAAAAGTCCTCTTCTTTTTTAGTTTTCGTTACATGTATATCAGCAACAAACGTAAGTGGGCGAGGAAATATTTTCAGTGTTTGTTGACAATACATGTGCAATGAAAACCAAACAACTTAAATAAATTTCATCACAGACTACTAGTGAAGCAGATTCTTAAATATGCAAGTGTGAATCATCGAAATCCTGTTAAGAAAGCATAAAAAACTGACCTATAGCCTGTCAGTTGACTTCCATTCGCGTAATATATCCAGACACACATGTTAAAAAATTATAAATAAAATGGAAAAAATATTTTCCACTGAAGCAGATGTTTATAGTGGAAAGCACTCCTCCACACACAACACACTATTGTCAGCTCCACACTAAATATCCCCAATTCCACATAGCCTCGAGTGGATCATGTATGCTAGATTTCTAGCACCCAAGACCAACTTCTCTGAGCTCACAATCCAGTCTAACAACAACTTGCAAAACCACTGTTACAGACAATTAGCTGCAGGCATAATTGGATTTTGTTATCCAGTTGAACCAGATAGCACTTCTGTTGTGAAGAGATAAATTGTCATATATCTTGGACTGTCCTCGGATAAGTATTTGCTGTGTCTCAGAACTGTTTTCATTTCCTTGAAATGACATTTTGAGAACACATTAAGTTACTGAAACTGCTCCAAGTGATGGGGAAAGTCTTGGGTCATATAGTGATTTTCCATACTTTGAAGATAAAATTTCTTTCCTCAGTTATGCTTGAGTTCTGGATGCTAAGGTACTTAAGTTATTCAAGACATTTCTGTGGTGAGTGATGAAACTTTAAGGAATCCTGGAGAATTATAAAGGTAACAAAATGTGATCATTAACTTAAAAGCTTCCCATTTTAATTATAGCAACAATAATCATTGACAAGTAGGAGATGATGTCACCATCTCTCAAATGAAACTGAGTAATTAAGTGTCCCATCCATCAGTTAGCACCACATGATTAAGGGATTGTAACAACTGAACTATCTTGCTGAGCATGCCTCATATTGGGACATTATGTATTTGGGTGGTGCAGAAGTTAGGGTATGTGAAAATTTGTCTGTCATCTTTGTTTGATTTGTAGTCACTGGTAGGATGATGGGGCTATTCAAGCCCCTCTAGTGCTACTTGATTGTGCACATCTGGATTCGCTATAAGTCACTAGTTACTTCCATTATCAAGGTTGAACAATGTCCACACTCTATAGCTCCAAATTTCCCTCAGTAGTTAGCACATTGTGCCATTACTTAGTTGGAGATAGGTTCAAAATCCCTCTGATTAGAGACAATTAAAATTCTCCTGTACCGACCTTGAGAAATTATCGTATCGCAGAAATATTGCTTTGCTAAGTTATGATTGCATTCCAGATGTGAAGATTCATTAACAAAATAATTTAAAATGTCTGAATGTGAAATTTTAGGTGGGGTTTCAAATTCTTTCTTGGTATCTGGCTGCATGGACTCAGTGTCGGGACAAATATAATTTTAAGTTGTTTGGAACTGCCTTTTAATTTTTAGTTTCTGCTAAAGTGCTTATTGTGTGAAAGTATTAAGCCTTAGTACTTCGTAAGTTAATGTTTCTCAAGTCAGAATTGTGATATCTGTGGTGCATTCGGAAGATAAAATGTCCTAAATTTTCAACTATGTGAGCAAATTTTTGGTGTTGTCTCCCGAATTTTCCATAATATCATACGAGTTGATGATATTGTCATAATTACAGCACACATTTAATATAAATATGCAGATTGGTCCTGAGCTATGTGTACAAATGTGAACCAAGATAGAAAACATCATATGAACTGTCACATAGTAACCCACATTCACATCTTGGGACATACAGTTGCAAGGACCTAAACATAAACAGTAAAAAAGTAAGACTTTGGTAAAGTTAACACACATGGGATCACTTGCACAGTGCATGCAAGATAACAGAGGATTTGGACGGTTCTGTGACAACGATAGTGATACATTTTGTCACTGTGAAATTGGAAAAATCTTTGAAATCAGCTGATTTTTCTGCACTGAGTCAATTTCGCTTGCTGGCTTTTGTCTCAGCAGAGATGAAACTTGCTTTCCTAAACTGTGTTAAGTGATGAAAGTGCACATGGTGCTTGAACATTATCAACAGCAATGTAATTAAATGGTACTTTTTATTATCCTGGCCATTTTTATCAACAGTTACAAGAGACAGTACTGCCTATTCTGTTGGAAGATGTGGATTTGCAAACACTTCAGCATATTTGGTACTAGCACAATGAAGCCCCTACACACACAAAATTGTCAGCATTTTACAAGAATATTTGGAGGAGGTTGTATACGCAGAGTGAAACCAATTGTGTTGTGACGATGCTTTCCAGACATCGCTCCAAACAATATTTTTCTGTGAAATTGTTTAAAGACATATTATATGAATACCAGGTTGACACAATTTGCCTAGATTACAGATTAACAACCCCTACACGTTTTTCACTCACATCAGATAATTCACAGTGCATCACTGAAATTTGTGTGTTAAATCTGTTGGATGCCACTTTGAATATTTTTTGTAATCCATGCGTATGGATGTGCATTTTGCAAGCAATTATTTGAATTCTCACTTAGATATATGTTACAAGAGTGTGCTGTAATGAGACATCTGTAGAAACAATGAAGCTGCCATGAAACATTATTCACAGATTTGCTCACTAATCACACTCAGGCTATCAGTTAAAACTGTTGGAGGTTTTACTGATAAAGAGTTGACACCACCATTGAGACTTATGGCAAAATACAGTTTGTATAATGTTTTTTATTCCATTTGACACAGGAAATCACCTCACAGCTGTTGTATTCATACTTGAGGACCATTGTGTGTGTTTAAAAATCAAGAAAATGTGTCATGTAATTAAAAAAAAAGTTTTCCAGTTAAGTATCTTCAGGGAGATTAATTGTATTTGATTTCAAATTAAAGAACAATTTGATTAGGAAACAGAGAGTAAATATTTTTATGTAACCAACCTAAAATTTCCAATTGATATTTTATTGAGAATTAAAGTGTGTGTTGCTGAACTAAAGGATTTCAAAGGCAGTTAAGAAAAGATGTATTTCTCCAGTAAAAATAGAGAAGTAAGATTTTTGACACATTCCCTTCAACTGGTAACTTTATGAAAGCATCTGGCACAGTGATGACATTACTACATTTGGTATTTTATATTATAGTGAAATGTAAATTATGACATTTGTGAAGGAAAAGAAAGGTTATATTTTTAAATATGTATTTATATATGATTCTGTCCATTTCAATGTCCCCTGCTAAGTGTGGTTTTTCTCTCTCTACAGTGTTTAGTAAGTGCAAACCAGAATATTTCAAATTCATTTACATGTTTCTTGTTGCTTAATACAGTGTATAATTTTGTATGTACTTGCTTGCCTGCATGCCTGCATGTATGCCATATTTTTTGTGTGTTTCCATTATATGAGTACTGTTTCGTAATTGTTGCAGTTAATTGTGATGCTGCATGAGTAGAACAACAATGGTGCACATACGGCCTATATTTCAGACTATTTTGTTCTAAATTGACATGGTGCAACCTTGGCTGTCTAAAGATATACGTTAAGTCTAACAGATCGTAAAAAAGCAGCAACTGGCGACAGTTAACAAGCAGCTGGTTCCTGTTGGTGGTTTCTTAATTAACTGGTACCTATGTCTACATTGCTCCAAAGCTGTTAACTGGCACCATTGTGTTTCGTTGTGTCATTGCGCATTATTATTGAAACAGTACCCTCCTGATTTTCATAAAGTGATTGGTAATGAGTAGTAGAAGTGAAATAGATCAGAACAGAAGCCATACTAATCCCAAAGGTTATTTTTGTGGTGCATAATGCACTATTATGAGTGCCTTCCCCCCCCCCCCCCCCCCCCTTGCAAGATGAAACAGTGTCCCTCACCTGCCTGTGCTCTTATCTGTTCTGCATTTCCATTGCATCTTTACTCCAGTTTAGTTTCTGCTACCAAATTTCCATTGTCGGCTAGCTGTTCATTCTTTACAACATTATCTATAGAAGTTACAACCGTACGAGTGATTCTTGTTCTCACCTTGAATATTAATTACTCAATCATTTTGTACCTCTGTCATCACTTTTGTAGTTTGCTATTTTCATTGGAAGTCTTTCTCAGTTCTCTTGACCGTAATAAATTGCTATTTACAGCCACCTTTGTAATGGAAGTAAAAGAAACATGAATTCTCAGTGTAGTTCAAATGTTGATGCTGTAACTGTAGATGGGACAGTGTGGCTTCTGGACACTATTGTCTATCAATGTAACCCAAATGATGATTCAAAGCCCAGACTATGTACTACAAGAAGGGTTAACAGCATGGGAAGTTGGTCATTGAATTGACATAACCACAAGAACGTTATTCTGTCACTCAACAAGTCTTGTGAAACACATCATCTGCCTCCTCCTAGTGGTCACCCAAAGGCAACAAAACTACGTGCATGCTTTTGGAAAAGGCAACAGGGAGAGCCTTGTTGACCCTGGCAGTATGCAACAATCTCCGCATGATAAATGTGGCCTCTAGGTGTCCATTATGAAAAACAGTGCAAACCACCACCACTCCTCCTCCTCCTCCTCCTCCTCCTCCTCCTCCTCCTCCTCCCCCCCCCCCCCCCCCTCCACACACAAACACACACAAAGGGGCAAAGGAACATCCAGAGTGGGACCTACCTCAGCATTGCTTTCCTCTTTGCTAATGAGTGCAGTATTTGTCAGACACGTGATGATAATTCTAGAAGAGCATAGTTGCTGTCAGGAAACAATGTATGTCTTCGGTTTGTATTCCTATTGGTTCAGCAAAGAAGCTGAGCAATCGTGTTTTGGGCCAGTACTTTGTATAGGTGTTGGATGCCTGTCAAAGTTATTAGAGGTAATCTGAGAGCTGTACCATATCGGGACTAGTGGGACGAACTTCAGTAATGTCTCAGCCACCAGGTGTGCTGCGTACTGTGGAGGATGGGACCATGTTGCAATATGTGGGGAGGAGCAAAATGGTATCAGTAAAAGATTTGGTACCAACTTTCACTTTCACGGATATGCAGTTATCTGTATTTTAAAACACTATAATTATTTAGGTTACTGTTTCATTTTTAGTCCACAGTAAAGCTTTTTTTCCCTACAATCAGGCTTGTTGTTTCATACCTTGCTCCCTATGAATCTGAGTCCACACCTCCAATGCAGATGGTGCAAAAATGTTAGTTGTTTACATGAAACATTCCATGTGCTTCCTTGATCATTAATTGAAGAAAGGAAGATTAGGGAGTAATTTTCTTGCATAAGATATCATCGTGGGAGATTAGGCAGAAGATTGAATTGAGAAATGATGTTGGATGAAACTGGCTGTGCCCTTTCAAAGGAATCGTCCTCACATTTGATTTAAGAAATTTAGGGAAATTGCAGAAAACATTATTGGCCAGAGGAAGATTTGTGCTGCTGTCTAAGAGGAGATGCACATTTCATGCCACTGTACTGCATCAGTCAGTCATTTCATTTAAGTTTCTGAAAATTTTGTTAATAATAAGTAAAGTTTAGGAAAGAATCACATTTTTCACAGTGGCTAATAGTTCATATAAATAATCTTTCTAAAATTATAGGCATGTGTACTAAAAGGCATACCAGTATGGTCAGGTTCTATTTCTTATTCTTGGTTATGGACTACTGGAGGTAATTAACATGTATAAACTTGGAAATTTGTGATGAACTGGTATGCAAAAAAGAACCAGTACATGCTTTGCTATCAATGTGTTGGGTGCACTGGAGTCCTTGATCTTTTGCTTTTGTTGAGATGATGCTTCAGCCAGTAGTACACGAATTTGACTGAAAATTTTAATGTTCATGGTTCTTTGAAATTTTGTTTCACATTGTACCCAGAGATATGAGACAAACATGTTTATTGGAAAAGGTTTCATATCAGTACAGAAAGCGATAAAATAGCAAATTAAAGTGAATGGCTTCCTCACATCGCTGCATCTTACATCAGTTAATTTCTCCTCCCTCCCTCCCATCAGTGTACACAGCACCATATGTATTTTATGTTCAGATGCAATACCCAGACTGTATGAATATTAGTCAAATAAAAAAAAATATTAAGTTGCTGCTACAAAATGGCTAACACTTGTGACACTTTGAATCAAAAGTAAAAATACCAGAGCTAAATCAAAGTGTGTGTCACTGTAAACTGAATGATGAAAAATAACCTCAATAACTGTGTGAGTGCCATCAGATGGTTGTAGATTGATGTGGTCAGTGAGCCCATTCAGTCACTGTAGAACTTTTGGTATAGTCAGTGTCAGTATTGTTCTGTTCTGACAATGTTCATTTTACGGATGCTGTTGTAAAGCTGCAGAAAATAATGCAGTAACTACTTCAGAAACTTAAACTCCTCCCGCACAGGCCATGAAGGCCCAAAGGTACCGACTGGCCGCCGTGTCACCGGCCCACAGGCGTCACTGGATGTGGATATGGAGCGGCATGTGCCCAGCACACCACTCTCCCAGCCGTATGTCAGTTTCTGAGACCGGAGCCGCTACTTTTCAATCAAGTAGCTCCTCAGTTTGTCTCACAAGGACTGAGTGCACCCTGCTTGCCAACAGCGCTCGGCAGACCGGATGATCCATCCAAGTGCTAACCCAGCCCGACGGTGCTTAACTTCTGTGATCTGACGGGAACTGGTGTTACCACTGCAGCAAGGCCATTGGCTCAGAAACTTTGATTACTCACTCAGAATACTACTATGCAATCTGAATCGACCAAAACTTGGCAATCCTATCCCTTAAAACCTCGAGAAATACTGGCACTGAATCTTCTGTCCTCGCAGCTCCAGCAGTTGGAGAAGTCTCTCCTGTACCCCCTTGTATTAATGATCTGAACTGATTTACCTATTGATTTTAAGTGACATAATTCCACAACTGAGGTTTCATTTACAGTAAAAATAAGAAAGGTCAAGAGAGGAAGAAGATATGGAGGGGGTGTGGAGGTGGGGGGTGGAGGAGGTGGAGAGATTGGAGGGAGTGAAGGAGGAGATGGGCAGAGAGAGAGTGGAGGGAAGGAGATTAGGATATATGTACAATTCTGATGCATGTTTAGTATTTGCAAAGCATTGCAGAGTTCACTAGTTTAGTGTTAAATGCGTATGTAGTGCTGGTGGGAAAGGGATTGGATTGGTAAATATTTCACCTTCCTGCTGGCTGTCACGGACAATGTATTGTAAAGCAGTGTAATTGTTACAGTCACTTTGTGGTGAATTAGTGAATGACTGAAAAGTTACTGCAATCCTCTCACAGTTAATTGTGTTACTGATAAAACTGCATAAATCTTTTCCATTCAGGAATTGTTGACATTAGTAGTGTGTGCTGCACTGAGTGAAGCCAAAACTACATATCTACAGTATATCTTCCAAGATGGGTGTGAATATGTCTAATGGAATGGGACTGATCCTGCTGAAGTCTAGAATGGAAATCTGCTGTAATGCTTTGCTTGGCTTATGTCAAAATATCTGTTCTGTGACACCTAGGTGAACTACTTCTGTTCCAGGAGGAGACAATTTAAGCCTGTGGGGCATCTTTAGATGTTGGGAGAGCTAAGCTGGGGTGATGCATGTGATATCCCTCATGCTGTGAAAATTATTCTGTACAGTGATAGTGGAGACAATGAAACCCACATTGTAGAATAAATATTGACATCATCTTGCACTTGGGACAGGAGGAGAGTTAACTTCTTTATACAATAACTCAGTTAACAACTGAAAATATGTACTCACTTAATGAACTGAAAAGAACACCATACAAACAAGAGCTCAGTGAAGTTATTTTTTCCGTTCACATAAGGGAACTGGACAGGAAATGTTGGTGACGTATAGTCTCTGTCTAAACTGAAGAGCAAGCAACACTCATGGTGGCAAAGTTGCTTTCCATGGAAAATAAAACAGCTGCTGTACAGGATGACTAACAATCAGCTTTTTCTCTATCAGTGTAGAACATTGTGCAGAAATGTACTTAGAATCTATCCATGTGCATTACATTTGTTTGTGTGATTAGTAACTCGTATGTGCATTCTGTATAGTGTCAATGCATTTAGTACAAAATAAACACTCACAGGACGTGTGCATACTGCATCATCAGTGATTCGTAAGGTGCTCTGTGGAGGGTCCATGTAACTTCGTGAAACAGCCTGTAGTCGATTGTTATGATGTGTGCTAGATGGAGTGGGAAGTCACCTGCTCAGTCTTCAGTTTGCAAACCAGTGAAGGAGGGGAGTGCATGAACACAATTTGGTGACCTACCTTCTCTCCCACTTCTATCCCATACACATCCCTCACTCTAACCTATTACATGCCTCCCTCCACCCCTTTTGGAATAAAACTTATCCCTTAATATGGCTCTATTGCACGTAGATGTGGTACATACATTTAATAATGTTAACCTATTTCATTTGAAAATAAACATACACTTTATATCATTATTACAATATTTTTAATAATTTGTGATTTTTTTTCCCTTTCCTCTGAATGTGGAAATAATCAGTCTTATAAAAAAAAATTAATAGGACTCTGATTCTAATGTATTTTAATTTTTTACTGGGAAATTTTTTTTTTGCAAGCTGTGGTTTTAGAATTATTAAAAAAACATAAAAATTGAAAACTGACCCATAAACCTGTGCCCATCCCACTAGTCAGGATTTTTAGTATGTTGTTCATCACACTTGCCTGCCCCCCCCCCCCTCCCCCCCAGTGCTGAGGGAAAATTTGAGTGTACATGTGTACATGATCTCTCGCTCCTCCTCCCCCCCCCCCCCCCCCTTAATTTTCCTTGTTGACTGGACTAATACCAGAGGCCAAGGTTTTTTCTAAGATTTTGAATTCAGCTGTAGGGCTCCTTGAACATGTATATTTCTTGTGTGTACATTAGGCAGGCAGGCAGGGAGGAATGACAGGAGTACAGCACAATGATAAAAGTTTAATGAAAAGATTTTGTCTTCCATATCAGTGTCTACATTTGTTTTTAGTATTTTAATTTTGATGGGTCTCAGCCGACAACATTAATTTACTTGTGGAATTGCTTATTTCTACTTCTTGTAGCATTACTTGTACATGGAAGCTTCCTGCACTAGAGGTGGTAGTTCTTTGTAAAAGTGAATATTCCCATGTTGCAAGTGAAATTACAGCTGAGCTATTAAACTGCCCATATCTAATTTCATCATCAGTGTCCAGTTCTTCTCATGCTTACATGTTTGTTGTCTTTGTGTGTGTCGTAGGTTACCTACATGTCTAGGATGTATGTAAATGTGTTCACTACTTTCAACATGGGAACTTTGTACTAAGTGAAATATGTAATACTAGTTCTGTCAGAAGCAACATAAACAGACCAATGAAAGAAACTGTCCATATATGTGACATTTATGATAATGTGGGAAATAGATAGTTCTTAGAACTTTGTTGTCCTTGTGCTGAATTGCAATATTCAAACTGTGTGTACAATTATGTAATGGAAGAGTCCAGATGATTCTTAAAGTACTTTAATGAAGCTGCATTTGTTTCAATCCATAGTGTCCTCATTTTTTAGTTCTTATTTTCATTAAATAACTAATGTCTAAACAGTAGATGCATTGCAATTGCTACTGATTTCCTTCAGTCTACATGTATACTGTCATTTGGTTGATATTCTGGAATACATGGTAGTAATTCGCTTTAATGATAGAGATAGATACATTTATCAAGGAACAAACAGTAATTATAATGCAACAGCTGCATGCTGTAAGACAAGATGTGTTAAAGTTTCGTTATACACTACAACCCTATTGCAGAATGTTAATAACAGTGACACTGATGTTAGGTTGTGTTGTCCATCATATACTACATAATTTCCGTATGCCGGCAGTAAAGACTAGATTGCTACAACACTGTTTGCTGGTTACCATTTGCCTGCTGGAGGAGGGGACCCAGCCATTTGTTGCAAGTCCCAAGTGACTGTGCTTGGTCACATACTCACCCCACATCTGTTGTCCAGACTTAGGATATGTAAATAATCAAGCATGACCAGTCTGTGTTGATGTCTCATCTCTCATTTCATTGCCTCCCTTCATGGCACAAATTTAACGTGCCTCTGCGCAGAAGAAGTGTTTCCAAGAAACCTTATGTGACACAGTTAACATTGTACAGCAGGTGGAAAATAATTTGATATTTCAATAGAATTGCACAGAAAAAGATAATTCTGTTCCAAACAGAAGATTTATTCTGCCTGTCATTAATAGGAAACTACATACACATTAAACAAATTCTATTACTGAAATATTTGTGAAGAAACAAAGTAAAAACATATTCACAGCAGTAACTTATCACACTTTCTACTAGTTCACAAGAGAAGAAAATTTGATAAGAACGGCTGACACATTCTACTGTTAACTGGCCATGGCAGTGTGTTAATGTCAATTTTACTAAAACACCCGTTGCAAGGTCCACTTACTGCAGATACATAAAATATGTCTTGCAATTGCAGTTAGGCCTGTCTTCTCCATCACTTTAAGATATCATCAGCACCAGGTTGCATTACGATATGACTCTCTACTCCATCTGCTGTGCAGGATGTGGTGGTGTTGCAGCTGTTGAAATGATATCTCATATTAGGTGGCAATGAAAGTACACTTAATCTCTCCATTAATAAATGAAAGAGAGAAATAATATGGAAATGATGTGAAAATTGTGGAGGCATACCTAGAAAATGGTTTTTACTTTCATGAACTGTGATGCTATGGTGTGTTCAAGAGTAAGGGCTCCAAAATTTTTATTTGAAAACTGTGAAAACTTTTTTTTAACTCGAGGGCACTAAAGGAGGGAAAGTGTTACTTTGTTACTAACACATCACAAATTTTATTCAGAGTGTTGCAGCTGTTGAAATGATATCTCATATTAGGTGGCAATGAAAGTACACTTAATCTCTCCATTAATAAATGAAAGAGAGAAATAATATGGAAATGATGTGAAAATTGTGGAGGCATACCCAGAAAATGGTTTTTACTTTCATGAACTGTGATGCTATGGTGTGTTCAAGAGTAAGGGCTCCAAAATTTTTATTTGAAAACTGTGAAAACTTTTTTTTAACTCGAGGGCACTAAAGGAGGGAAAGTGTTACTTTGTTACTAACACATCACAAATTTTATTCAGAGGAAGTCATAATTTATTATTTATGTGCTAGTGATTTACAGTTATTAGGTTCCATACAAAATAAGTACAAACTGTCCTGTTTCACAGCCACCCTATAATGGCAATTTTACTGCTCAAAATGTTATTTGGAAAGAAGTCATTATTTGTGGTATGCACTAGTTAAAAGTTGTTAGGCTACTTACAATGCCAAGAGTATTTTATGCATGTAAGTAGATTTTCTAAATCATAACACACTATTATTACATCGTGAGACCTAGCTTGGTCTGGCACAGTCACCCAAGGATTCTTATTCACATTCCTCATTTTCCTCATTTGCTGCTTCAAAGCCTGTACCTACTTCACTGTCATCTGTACACACATTGTATTCCTCAAGAAAATTTTCCTCATCACTAAATTATCCATGGTCTGTGTCTTTACCTGTACGTTCAAGCAAACCACACAGTATGTTAGGGTCAAAATAAAATTAAGCCAGATCCATACGGGGCAAATTTCAGTAACAAAAGATGAGATTGGCACCAGAGTGGGTCATTGTGATATAAACTAACATTCTTTTAACTTTAACTATTTGATATTTCATGTAAGATAAATTGTAAGTGATAAAACAAATATGCTAAGTATAGTAGATATATCAATTTTCGAAGTTGAGCGACAACAGCCGAAATTCCACATGGTGAATAAAATCTTCTGCCCTGGGTGTTAAAATACTTTCAGTAAAGTCACTATGGTTTGCATCAGTAGGGACCTTCAGGTGACAATTTTCAAAAATTGCAACACAGTCAAGTGGTTGCTTTACAGCCAAATCCTATCCTTTATCATCTAGATAAAACTGATAGCACACTTAAATCAATTGTCTATGTTTAAACTAACTGGGATCACATGGCACCCACGTGAGCACTACTGGAGCCATTGTTAAAAACAATGTTGGTCACATAGGTACTCAAGAGCATGTGTCATTAGTGTGGAAACTGCGGAGAGATACCAGTTGCAGTTGCAAATTTTATGAGGATTTATTAATCTAGGGTTAAATGAAACAGACTTTATTAATATTCTACATCTTCATTCGGCATGTTTACATATTTATTTCTCAATGTAGTTTCCCTGGTGACGAATGCGTTTCTCCCAACGAGAGACCAGGTTGTTGATACTGTCACTGTAGAATCCTTGAATTCGAATGCAGTGCTTCATCACTATTTAACTGAAGTCTTCAAAGATGTACTTTAAGTTTTGAAAAGATGATGTAAACCAAATGGAGCCAAGTTTGGACAATATGGCGAACGGTCAGTGACAGTGAAACAAAGGTGTCAGATTGTTGCAGATGACACAGTACTTGTGTGTGTTCTGGTGTTGTTATGCTGAAAGAGGGGATGTTCCCTGTGTTGATGAACTCTCCTGCAGTTATAAACTCGATTACAGCACACTGTTTCTGAAGGACCGACATAGTTATGTTGCACACTCCCGTGTTATACACTATAATTCGGAGCCCTCTAACGGCAGAGGGTTGCAACTTGCTTCAATGACTCAACATACAGACTCATTAGGTAAAGCTCTTGAAGTTTAAATGTGACATGTTGTAGAAGAAAATAGGGAACTTCTGGTCGTGAGTGAGTCCGTAGCTTTCAGGTTCTGTGGATCACAACCTACACATTGGGAAGTTGTTCTATGGAGTAATAGGAGTTATCAGTTGTCGAGCCAATGAGATTTTGATTTGTGTTTGAAGTTAATTTTACTAGTAATTAAATTCTTCAAATTACAGAGTGTGGTCAGAGATTTTACAGCCAAATAACTCGCTCCCCTCTGTACTACACTAAGAGTGTTTAATGGATAGTGTGAACCATTTCTTCTTCTACTGTTTTATTTATGAATGTTACTGTTGTTTTCAAACCATGATTGATGATAACAAATTTCATAAAGGAGTCAATGTACTATGAGGCTGTTGTCAATCTGACCAATTGTTAGGAGCTAAAGTGGACACAACACATTATTATATGTTTATGTGTAACAAGCACTTCTTTCCTCAGTTATAAGTTACCCCAGAATGTGATGTTATAAGACATTAGTCACTGAAAATAGGAAAATTAAGTAACTTTTTTTACATTTTGATCTCCAAAATATGAGTTATTTATAACACAAAAGTGGCGGAGCTAAGACATTAAAGATCAGTAATGTGCGACTTTCACTAAAAGTTCTTATCAACATGAACACCTGAGAATTTAGAACATTCTACTTCATTTATTCATATACTGTGATGCATTATTTCTAATGATGTGGTCAGGTGGTGTGCAGTACTGAATAGCATGTGGTGGTTTATTTAAACTCAGTGATAGTCTATTTGCACAGAACCAGTTACTAATTTTCAAGAAAATGTTTACTTTTGAAACATTGAAGTTACTCAGTTAGGCTTGTTTGTAATATGTGCATTGTCAGCAGGAAGAGCTATTTCGGAGTCTCAGATATGTAATGGAAGGTCATTCACATAACAAGAACAAAACCAGATGAAATATCAGTCCCTATGATACACTTAAAGTAATTACCCATTCTGAAGATGCCATTCCATTGACTAATTCCCTGTGGTCCTTAACACAACATCCTGCATCCTATTAGTTTGATAGGAAGTTGATGTCACAACAGAAAGATATGTACCTATATTGGCAAAATAATAGCTTATGAAGCCAAAGACTGCTTGTGCAGCAAAGGCAAAAGGTTTAGATGAAATAGAAGGATCAAGAGATTAAACATATGAGAGTCACTCTCAGTCCTAAAGTAAGTTGCAGTATTGTTCGATCAACAAACTGCGTACTTGGACCATTGTCCACGCTTTTAGTGGGGTGTTTGTTGTTTGCATATTGAGTATTTGTCCTGCCATTGACAAGCTGTCACTGTAGTGACAGATTTTAGTTTTGCAAAGAAGGGATGTGCAATATATTATAATAAAAATGAACCAGATTATCTTTTTAGGGACGAAGATTGGTTCAGTGTTAGACCTTAACTTTTCCTGGCAAATTGGACGTTCAAATAACTTACAGGTTTGCTGCTGGGTGACGTCCTCGACTACCGCTGATATTTCGACAGCAGCACACACTGCCATTATCAAAGGACAAATGTATGCGTCATCATAACCCCCTTAATTCTTCTGTTGTTACGGAACTACCTCTGCCCACCTTCTCACTTACCTTTCACCCTACCTCACACCTCTTATCAATGAACGAGCCTATAAAGTAATTGTTTGCATCACATGGTGACACTACAGCACTATGTACAAGCAGTCTTATTGCATATGCTAGCTCTCAGGTAAAGGTTTGTGGGAGGGATTTTGCAACAGTAAAACTTGCAACTCCAAATGCCAATGGTGCGACCTGAATTCTCCCTCAAATAGCTACATTTCTCCTGCCTACCAAATTGTTTGATATTTTACCTGTAGAACATTTATGGAACCAATCAAGGTGGCACCCAAGTGTTCTCACAGTGCATCATACATTTTTATAAAAGGAGAACTAAACATTTCACGGTGTAAGCTATTAAAATTTTGGAACTTTTGACTTAATGCCCACTAAGTGTACACCTTTTCTTAAAGATTGAGGAAACTAAACAAGTCGCTGGAGAAATTCTGCTTAATGAACTATTCATTTGTTCTGATATTGTAACCACACACTAATAACAATGGTACACTGGATCCAGTAGAATATAAGGCCCTCTATTTCTCTCTCTTTCTTTGTGCAAGATAATTTTGGCAGTGAATGTATTTAGGAATGTAAAAGAATGTGATGTTACTGTAAAGTTGTAGATTCTATATATATCATCTTCACAGTAATGTAAGATGGCGCTCTCACGTTTGGTTTGCAGCTAGGTAGGTCAGCTTGTGACGTTCCATTAACATTTATTTATGGACAGTAGTTATTTTCTTTATATCTGTGTCACACATGGGTAACTTCTTTTTTTATGAGGGCATGTGCCAGTCAACCACTGTGGTTTCTACTGTTTAATTTGTTGAACAAGGAGTTATTGGGAGTTCCAATTCCATATTTGGATCATTGACTTGTAGTCTTCTTAAATAATTACTAACAGTAAGCTTGTGTATGCCCACTACCTGTATTCTATGCTTACACGATTACTATGCAGTTCATTCTTAAGTGTTTGACAGAGGCTTCATGAAACCACCACTCAAGACTATTTCGCTACCATTCCACTCTCAAATGGCACATGGGGAAAATGAACACCTAAACCAGTCCTCGTACTTCATCATCATCGTCATTGCTCTGTAAATAGGTGGAATGAAAAAAATATTTTGGTATGTTGTAATTGCAATTTTATGGAAAAATCTTGTTGCAATGAAAAATCTTGTTGCAATGAAAAAGCCATTGTTTCAGTGAGTGCCACTCTGACTCTCATACCATATTTGTGATGCTTCTCATAGCAATAACCCAAGACAAGCTGCCCTTCTTCGAACTTCTTTTATGCCCTCTATGATGCTATCTGGTAAAGGTTGCATACTGTATGGTAATACTCCAGTAGAAGACTGACAAGTGTAGCGTAGACAGTCTCTCTACTAGATTTATCACATCTTCTAAGTGTTCTTCCCATAAAGTGGTGTTTTTTTTTGCTCACCTTCCCCATAAGATATTTTATGTTATGGGTCCAGTTTAAGTTGATCATAATTGTAATCTCCAGGTATTTAGTTGAATCGACAACTTGTACGTTTTTATGATTCTTGTGTAACTGAAAGTTAACAAATTTTATTTAATACTTGTGGAGACACACTTTTTATTGTTCAGCTACTTTGTCACTTTTTGCGCCGTGCAGATATTTGTTTAAATTATTTTACAATTGGTTTTGTTGTTCTGATGACATCATTAGATGATGAACAAACAAACAATCTAAGAGGGTTAATCAGATTGTCTTATCATTTATACAGACAAAGAACAGTAGAGGGCCTATAACACTTCCTTGGGGAATCTCAGATATTAGTTCAGTTACACTGGATAACTTTCATTAATTACTATAATCTGTGACCTCGCTAACAAGACATCGTCAATTCAGTTTTGCAGCTGATGTGGTACTCCATAGGCAAGCAATTTGATGAGAAGCTGATTGTGAGGAACAGTGTTAGAAGTCTTCTGGAAATGTAGAACTATGGAATCAATTTGAGATCCCCTGTCAATAACACCCATTACTTCATGTGAATGAAGAGCCGGTTGTGTTTCAAAAAAATATTTCATGAATCTCTACTGCTTATGTGTCAATAGATCTGTTTCTTAAAAGTATTGCTCAGTCCTAGGACACAGTACATGTTACAAAATTATAGTATATGTTTTTGTCAATGATATCCATACATACTATAAAAAGGGTTGTATGTAATGTATGTATGTTCCACATCTCCTCCTAAACCACTGGACTGCTTTCAACCACATGTGGTACACACATCATGTACTGTCTGGAAAGTATCGCTGTGTCAAAGTGGTGGAGGTGAAAAAGCAGTGTAGCACATGACACATGGATAACTGCACCTTCGTCACCCAGTATTTGAGAATGAGAGCACTTGGTGACTTACAACAAACTTTACACACAATTTCAAACCCTTATGAAACTTATTCTTGCTGACAGCCCCCAAAAAATTATGAAAGAGAAAAAGTTTTATCATTTATTACATTGTCACTATACATGCAGTAACACTGGTGCATGAAGCATGACATTGATTTATTACTTCCTTACTACTAACTCTATTCACAACACATTTCAAAGACAATAGCCACATATACGACTGGGTGTACATGCAAAAATGTACTGTTGTACAGCACCTAGTTCAGGAGGTATGTTGTCATAAACATTGAGTTGTGTAAAAATGAAACTAGAAGACGAATTTTGCTACAGATGCTGGTGAAATATGTGAAATATATTTGAAATATGTGAAATATATTTGACATGTGTAGGGAGCTCATTTAAACTGCTGTGGAATGATTTCAACCAAGTTTGTGACACACATTAGTTGCGGTGTGGAAAGAAACACTGTGGTGGGAAGAACCACCAGCCTCCTCTTGTGGTTAGCTTGATAATGTGAAGAAAGAAGGGAGGAGTAGTAGGAGACAGACAGACAGTGAAGGTGAACAAGGAGAGGGACACAGATAGAGGGGGAGAGGAGATGGACTAAGAGAGCAGAAGTGGAAATGAACACAGAAAGAAAGAAAGAAAGAAAGAGAGAGAGAGAGAGAGAGAGAGAGAGAGAGAGAGATGTGGGGGGGGGGGGGGGGGGGGAGGAGGAGATAGACAGACAGTGGGGGGGGGGGGGGGGGGTGATTCAGAGAAGATCGACAGTGGAGGCTGGGGTTGGAGGAGATGGACAGTGTGAGTGGGAAGGAGGTCATTGACTAATAGAAGATTGGAATAAATACATACCCAGGCAACATCGGGTACTCAATTAGTGACTCTATCATTCACTTGATTGCTTTTACTTACTTACTTACCTGTGCAACTTTCAAGTATTCAAGTATAGATCTTTCTTTGACTGAATGGTTGTGTATGATTGCTAAAAAGTGAGTTATTTCGCCAGTATACTCTGAAAGGAACCTAAGTAATATGTCATCTGGACTGGATGTCTTTTATTCATTAAGTGACTAAAGTTGCTTTTCTAAGGCATCTACTTCCAAATTATTCATGTTGGCAGCTGTTATGGATTAGAATTCTTGAACATTTACTACAGTTTCTACAATGAAAGATGTTTGAGAAACCATGCTTAGTAGCTCTGCTACTGTGGCACTGTCATTTGTAACATTATCATTGCTATCACACAGTGAAGGTATTGATTGTCTTGTGCCATGGGTATCATTTTTATATGACTGAATCACTTGGGATTTTGAGACTGTTAAAAGCATCTCACATTGAAGTCCTTTCATTACTTCTGCAATTATGTCCAGACCTTGACATCATATCAAGCGAATTTTTATCAACATTTTTAAATAGTTATATTTTGCATATATTTTTGGTGGATTTGATTGTTACAGTATCCAGTGTCACTAAAATGGCCATGTAATCAGTAATGCCTGTATTCCTCGTGAATCTGTCTATTTGCTCAGGACTGTCTGTTGCTGAGAGGTCTAGTATATTACCACAACAATTTACACCTTTTATGGGCTTTTGAACAAATTGCTCAAATTAAACTTTGGACGAAGTATTTGGTACTACTTTAGATGACTTCATTTTTTAGTAACACTAGCTTTAAATAAATATTTTTACTAACTGTTGAAGATGGAATCAACACCAACTACAGTTGCTGTGTTGCGTACCTATTAAAAATGAGATTCAAGTTTACCTTGAACTTCTCAGCAAGTGTATCATAAGTCAGTAGTCAGTAAAAAGAAGCAATTGGTGGTTTCAGTTGTCAAGTATTACTTCTACCCATGTTAGCTCAAAGCAACTATCTACTTCAATTTCACAACAGGATAAACTTTTTTAACAGCAGAAACATGAGTTTAGTATATCTTATCTGTACACCACCAAATTTTTAGCTTCAGCCACAGATTTTACTGACTCTGGGCTTAGCCAGCTTTTGCTTTCTGTGAGTACTTGAAGCTCTGGTTCTTCTCCAGGCTGTGTTCCTACTTTAACTGTTCCAAGACCTCTACTGTAAAATAATAACTACTATAATAATATTAATGATTAATAATAATAACTTAAAAGTCCACTCCACACAGTCTGTGCAGCCACCGCCTGCACATAGTGGACTTCCACCCTATGACGCAGGTTGAGGAATCTGCAGCCTGTACCGCCACAGAACTGTCTGAACCTCTAATTCAGACCTTCCTATAAGCTTTGCATCAAACATTTGCAATTGGTTTTGTCAATAATACAGATCGTGAACTCTACCTTCACCTTACAAGAGAGAGAGGCTGCCCCGTCCACTTCAGATAGACACCAGAAGTCAGAGAAAATTTCTTCCAGTCTCAAGTGAAAAAACTTTGCTGGTACCAACTTCAGCCACTACCTACGCTTGGCTACATACTGTGCTCTTCAGGGCATCTGGAAGGCCCCATTCCACATCTGGAATTACCACCCCAATATACACACAGAGTGCACACTTAACCTCTTACCCTTCTTGGCAGCCATATCCATAAGTGGCCCCATTAGTCGCCTAACATTGGAGCTCCCAACCACCAACAATTATGCCTTCTGTGAATGTCCAGATCTAGTATCCTCTGAAATAGGACAAACAGATGCAGCTGGTTTAGTATCATTATCAGTCACAGTTAGTGCTACAAACATGTTTGTTAGACAAATTGGTAAGGCCTTCTGCTCTGTGTCCCAGGATGTCTTTTGCTGCCTGCCACATCTTGAAATGATTGCCCACTCGACCCTGGCTGAGAGCCCAACCTCAGTTCTGTGTACCATTTGGAATCTACTAGGGACATACTGGACATTCCTTGGATCTCTAATCTCACTTCCTCCTCCTCCCCCCCTCCAATCCCATCAGTGCTGCACATTGCCAAAGTACATGTGCACAATTAAAAATTATACTATGGAAGTACACAGACAAAGCCAAATAAGTGACTTGCCTCTACTGAGCTTGTAATAAAATACACAAACTGAATACACTGCTAGTGCTGCTTGAATGGAGGTTGGCACCTTACACCAACCAGTCTAAATTAGTCATCAAAACATTGTGAACAAAACTTAACTGTGAACTTCATGAGAAACAAGAAAATGTGCCATCAATATGACCATGAATTATTGGAAGGCAAGTTGTAGTAAATCTTCATGAGTAGCCAGTGGAAGAACATACACACATTTTTGAAAGGTCAAAGACTGCAGGTTTAGTTGGATAACAATATATTGTTCTTACAGTTGACTAGTACTAAAGAGTGTAATTGATACAACATCACAATTTCTTTCAAAGTATTTAGTGAGCTCATGATAGAGCTAACTGTGAGAAAATGAGAAAGTAGTCTTTAATAAAGTGTGCTATGATGAAGCTACAAAAGTTACTACTGGAGTTGTTTCCATTACCCTTATATTCATCATGTGTAGTCAACTTGCTTCTACAGTAATTGCATGTGCACAAACCAAACAAAAGTAATGGATAGTCAATGTTTGGCTTGTGATTTGATAGTACTGTCTTAATTGCTTGTAAATGTTCAGTGAAGATAATTATTAGTATGTGGCAATACAATATGAGCATAAGGGTTTTGGTTGAACATATGTACCAGTCATTGTCACATAGATGAAACATTCCCAAAGTTGTGCTGTAGGCATTACAAAATGTCTGTGTCTATGGGTACTGCTCCGATGTAGATTAGTATAATCTTTTTTTTACTATAGATACATAGTGAAGAGATCCTCAAGATGTAGAAAATGTCATAAAAAAACAAAAATAAATAAATCCTTTCAGAAAGAGAGGTATGCTAATTTTCATTCCATGATATTAAGTAAAATTATCACTGTGGGGAAGTCACAAATCTGAAACAGTTTCCATCTAGAAATTAATAGCACAGTTGTCACATGGGTGAATACATATCCACTGAATTGCACAAAATACTTTTACAATGTTTAATTCACAGACTACATTACTGCATCGAAGAAGTGCAGGAATCAGATTTTATGTAATGTGTTGTATTCTTAATAGTATATACGAGGGTTGGATTTTAATAGGGGCAACTATTTATTTACAGCTCGTACATACAAAATAGATGCATGTTTCGAAGTTTTACTGACCTTCAAAGTAGTCACCATCATTGTGTATAACCTGATGCCAGCAGTGTAGCACTTAGCAGCCCCATCAGTCAAACAAATCGATAACAACTTGCGCTGTACATGCGTGAGCATTGTCCTGCAAAATGGTGGTCAGGTCCTGCAGAAAGTGTCATTGCTTCTGTCTCTATGCTGTTCATTTTTGGATCACAACCTACAACCAGTTTAGAGACAGACGTGATGACACTTTCTGCAGGACTTGACCATCATTTTGCAGGACAACGCTCAAGCATGTACAGTGCAAGCTGTTACTGATAAGTGTGACTAATGAGGCTGCTAAGTGTTATACCACCTTCTGCACTCCTGACTTAAGCCCTCATGAGTTCAACTCAGCTTCTAAACTGAAGGAAACACTTAATGGCATTCGCTTCAGAACTGCTACAAATTCGTCGCGGTATAGACCGCACCGCTCGAACTGTCAACACAACTGGCACTGCTAAGAGTATCTTATGACTTTCACATCGCTGGCAAGGGTGTAATACACAATGCTAGTGACTACTTTGAAGATCAGTGAAACTCTGAAACACGTATCTATTTTGTAAAAGCTGTAAAAAAAAATAGTTGCCACTATTAAAGTTCCAACCCTTGTACATTATCGTCTTTGATGGATTCTTTATGTTAATGCAGGCTTTCTCAAAAAAAGTAGGTACATCAGCTGGTTCTCTTAACAAATACTTCAGTGGAGTAGAAAGTGGATTATCATTTATAATGGACACCACAATAGTTGAATAATATAGTTATGTATGGTGATGGACGAAGATTAGTGACAACTGTCTGAAACCATCAGGAGGGTACTGTGCTCGAAGCAATTTTAGATTGTAATGTTAAAATCATCAGACACAGAGTTGAGTGTACAGTATGGTATTTATTTGTCCAAATTGAATTGGGAGCTGAAGACCATCCACACGGCTGGTGTTAACAAAAGAGGCACAGTGTCACTAGGTTTCCTGAAGTCATTGATGGGACAATAGAGGACTGGAAATGTGATATTAGTTAGCTGTTGGCCACATTCAGATGTAGGATGAATCACATGTGGCGATTATCCCAATTATTTTCAAGATAGACTGGCTCACAGTACTGATTTTATACATGCTTAGAGTTTCGAAGGTCTTAATTAGAGCCCATAGATATTCTTAAACAGATCAGCAAATAATGACTTTTTTCTGTGATACCTTTTTTAGTAAAACATATGGTGTTTCTTTACTTCCACTGACATTATTTCTCAGTAATTTTGCATGGTAGTTCATAAAAATAGTTGAGAGTGTGAGTATAAGTAAAATTGTAAATTCCTAAAGTGGAGCTGTTTCATATAGCATGAATCCCTTTAGGAGTCACATCTTTTATACTTGAGTGAGCCACAGTACTTCTAACTTACAGTTTCAGCAATGGGAACTAACAGTACAAGATGCAAAGGAAGAAAATGTGGGTGAGCCAGGTACCAAGAGTGGTACTTAGTCCGAATATAATTAAGGGCTCTATATGGCACACCACAGTTACCTATCTCTCCCCCCCCCCCCCCCCCCCCTTCAGTCCACTGACTGGTTTGATGCGGCCCACCACGAATTCCTTTCCTGTGCTAACCTCTTCAT
Source organism: Schistocerca gregaria (assembly GCF_023897955.1). NCBI lineage: Eukaryota > Metazoa > Arthropoda > Insecta > Orthoptera > Acrididae > Schistocerca > Schistocerca gregaria. Next base: position 574,665,237 of record NC_064931.1, on the reverse strand, counting down.
CTCAGAGTAGCACTTCCAACCTACGTCCTCAATTATTTGCTTGACGTATTCCAATCTCTGTTTTCCTCTACAGTTTTGGCCCTCTACAGTTCCCTCTAGTACCATGGAAGTCATTCCCTCATGTCTTAGCAGATGTCCTATCATCCTGTCCCCCCCTCCTTATCTGTGTTTTCCACATACTCCTTCCCTCTCCAATTCTGCGTAGAACCTCCTCATTCCTTACCTTATCAGTCCACCTAATTTTCAACATTCGTCTATAGCACCACATCTCAAATGCTTCGATTCTCTTCTGGTTCGGTTTTCCCACAGTCCATGTTTCACTACCATACAATGCTGTACTCCAGACGTACATCCTCAGAAATATCTTCCTCAAATTAAGGCCGGTATTTGATATTAGTAGACTTCTCTTGGTCAGAAATGCTTTTTTTGCCATAGCGAGTCTGCTTTTGATGTCTTCCTTGCTCCGTCCGTCATTGGTTATTTTACTGCCTAGGTAGCAGAATTCCTTAACTTCATTGACTTCGTGACCATCAATCCTGATGTTAAGTTTCTCGCTGTTCTCATTTCTACTACTTCTCATTACCTTTGTCTTTCTCCGATTTACTCTTAAACCATACTGTGTACTCATTAGACTGTTCATTCCGTTCAGCGCATCATTTATATCCTTTCACCTTGTATTTTAATTCCACTCCTGAACCTTACTTTTATTTCCATCATTGCTTCCTCGATGTACAGATTGAAGAGTAGGGGCGAAAGGCTACAGCCTTGTCTTACACCCTTCTTAATACGAGCACTTCGTTCTTGAAACTTCCTGGCAGATTAAAACTGTGTGCCCGACTGAGACTCGAACTCGGGACCTTTGCCTTTTGCGGGCAAGTGCTCTATCAACTGAGCTACCGAAGCACGACTCACGTCCGGTACTCACAGCTTTACTTCTGCCAGTATCCGTCTCCTACCTTCCAAACTTTACAGAAGCTCTTCTGCGAACCTTGCAGAACTAGCACTCCTGAAAGAAAGGATACTGCAGAGACATGGCTTAGCCACAGCCTGGGGGATGTTTCCAGAATGAGATTTTCACTCTGCAGCGGAGTGTGCGCTGATATGAAACTTCGTTCTTGATCGTCCACTCTTATTATTCCCTCTTGGTTGTGGTACATATTGTATATGACCTGTCTCTCCCTATAGCTTACCCCTACTTTTTTCAGTATCTCGAACAGCTTGCACCATTTTATATTGTCAAATGCTTTTTCCAGGTCGACAAACCCTATGAATGTGTCTTGATTTTTCTTGAGCCTTGCTTCCATTATTAGCCGTAACGTCAGAATTGCCTCTCTCGTGCATTTACTTTTCCTAAAGCCAAACTGATCGTCACCTAGTGCATCCTCAATTTTCTTTTCCATTCTTCTGTATATTATTCTCGTAAGCAGCTTCAATGCATGAGCTGTTAAGGTGATTGTGCGATAATTCACGCACTTGTCAGCTCTTGCCGTCTTCGGAATTGTGTGGATGATGCTTTTCCAAAAGTCAGATGGTATGTCGCCAGACTCATATATTCTACACACCAACATGAATAGTCGTTTCTTGCCACTTCCCCTAATGATTTTAGAAATTCTGATGGAATGTTATCTATCCCTTCTGCCTTATTTGATCGTAAGTCCTCCAAAGCTCTTTTAAATTCCGATTCTAATACTGGATCCCCTATCTCTTCTAAATCGATTCCTGTTTCTTCTTCTATCACATCAGACAAATCTTCACCCTCATAGAGGCTTTCAATGTATTCTTTCCACCTATCTGCTCTCTCCTCTGCATTTAACAGTGGAATTCCCGTTGCACTCTTAATGTTACCACCGTTGCTTTTAATGTCACCAAAGGTTGTTTTGACTTTCCTGTATGCTGAGTCTGTCCTTCCGACAATCATATCTTTTTCGATGTCTTCACATTTTTCTTGCAGCCATTTCGTCTTAGCTTCCCTGCACTTCCTATTTATTTCATTCCTCAGCGACTTGTATTTCTGTATTCCTGATTTTCCCGGAACATGTTTGTACTTCCTCCTTTCATCAATCAACTGAAGTATTTCTTCTGTTACCCATGGTTTCTTCGCAGCTACCTTCTTTGTACCTGTTTTCCTTCCCAACTTCTGTGATGGCCCTTTATAGAGATGTCCATTCCTCTTCAACTGTGCTGCCTACTGTGCTATTCCTTATTGCTGTGTCTATAGCATTAGAGAACTTCAAACGTACCTTGTCATTCCTTAGAACTTCCGTATCCCACTTCTTTGCGTATTGATTCTTCCTGACTAATGTCTTGAACTTCAGCCTACTCTTATCACTACTATATTGTGATCTGAGTCCATATCTGCTCCTGGGTATGCCTTACAATCCAGTATCTGATTTCGGAATCTGTCTGACCATGATGTAATCTAATTGTAATCTTCCCATATCTCCCAGCCTTTTCCAAGTATACCACCTCCTCTTGTGATTCTTGAATAGGGTATTCGTTATTACTAGCTGAAACTTATTACAGAACTCAATTAGTCTTTCTCCTCTTTCATTCCTTGTCCCAAGCCCAAATTCTCCTGTAACCTTTTCTTCTACTCCTTCCCCTACAACTGCATTCCAGTCGCCCATGACTATTAGATTTTCATCCCCCTTTACATACTGCATTACCCTTTCAATATCCTCATACACTTTCGCTATCTGTTCATCTTCAGCTTGTGACGTCGGCATGTATACCTGAACTATCGGTGTCGGTGTTGGTCTGCTGTCGATTCTGATTAGAACAACCCGATCACTGAACTGTTCACAGTAACACACCCTCTGCCCTACCTTCCTATTCATAACGAATCCTACACCTGTTATACCATTTTCTGCTGCTGTTGATATTACCTGATACTCATCTGACCAGAAATCCTTGTCTTCCTTCCACTTCACTTCACTGACCCCTACTAAATCTAGATTGAGCCTTTGCATTTCCCTTTTCAGATTTTCTAGTTTCCCTACCACGTTCAAGCTTCTGACATTCCATGCCCCGACTCGTAGAATGTTATCCTTTCGTTGATTATTCAATCTTTTTCTCATGGTAACCTCCCCCTTGGCAGTCCCCTCCTGGAGATCCGAATGGGGGACTATTCCAGAATCTTTTGCCAATGGAGAGATCATCATGACACTTCTTCAACTACAGGCCACATGTCCTGCAGATACACGTTACGTGTCTTTAATGCAGTGGTTTCCATTGCCTTCTCCATCCTCATGTCGTTGATCATTGCTGATTCTTCCACCTTTAGGGGCAATTTCCCACCCCTAGGACAAGATAGTGCCCTGAACCTCTATCCGCTCTTCCACCCTCTTTGACAAGGCCATTGGCAGAATGAGGCTGACTTCTTCGGCTGCCAATGCTGATTATTTATAAAAATTTAGGCAGTGGCGGGGATCGAACCCGGGACCGAAAACGTTTTGATTATGAATCAAAGACGCTACTCCTAGACCACGGGTGCAACTTCCTATTTATTACAGAAATACTATTCATTGCAGAATCTCATACTGTGTAGGATCCAGTTTCAGAGATTATTGTTAATTGACACACTGTGGTGGTAATGAGACTAATATTTCACCCATGATCATCAGTGTTTTGACACAGTGTGTATTTGTGATCTCTTACACATCAGTGGTCACAAAAGTAGTATATAATAAATGTCAACATGTGCACTGATGAGTGGTGAACTTGTCAGAAACAATATGCGGATATATCCAACTCAAGTCTGGTACATTCATTTTGTATAGAGCAGCAACTGGTAGCACTAGAACTAGGACCACAATCAACATTAAATTCATGTCCTAGCTATCAAAAAGTGCTGGTCACTGGTAATGTGTCATAAAGCAGCAATAACAGAATATTGCAATTTCCTTGGTGCATGAATGTATTTAAATCCATAACTTATATTTCCAATTATGTTATTATATTGTTACTGCACACACACTGTTGCTCTTTCTAATATTTTCCTGCTCATTTCTTTTGGAGTACACATACCAACAAGTATGTAGTAAAATGACTTTGCACAGAGAAACAGCAATAGTAGTCCTTTCAAAAGTTGTGATTGTTTTCAGGTCACAGCCCATCTGTTCTGAGAGCCAAGTACATTATTTTAACCCCCCCTCCATACCTCCCGTTATTCGTATGTTACTAGCTGCATCATTATCAGTGATTCTTTATTGTATTTGATTTATAACTAATACAAGCATTTTTGTATTATTTTTAGTACAACTACTCTGTCGTTCAGGCAAAGAAGGGATTGATACTCAAAAAATCTCCCTGGGCACCGTACATCTAATGTCCCTCACTTGTTAGCATATTTCCCTTCCACATACACAATGTTTAGACAAAGTCCAAAGATGGTGAATTACAGGTATGAGCACACTGTGATATCGCTGTCTCAGAAAAGTGTTCATAAGTCTTTATGTTATACACATATGGGTGGTTCATATCTGGTTTGATATTTTCATCTCCATCCCATAAGGTTGAATGCAAATATTTTGCAGTCAACCTTCACCCACTATTCCATTGTGTATCATCATTCCTTTGGAGCTATTATCTTAGATGGGTTGTTAAGTTGTATCCTCCAGTCTTAGTTCCTTCTTCTATTCTCTGAATACACTATATTGCATTACTCTCAGAAAGTGTTATACAGTTATTAATAGGTCCACTGGTTTATGGCTCTGTAAATACTGTATATTTGCAGAAATATTTTGTCTAAGTATCTTGCTGTGCTCCATATTTACTTTTATTCCACAGTGATGAGATATCTTTCATTTTCAGTAGGTTTGGTTTTTTTAGTAGAGATATGTGGACCTTTCTTGGTGAATCAACCTTAAACAGAGAGAGAGAGAGAGAGCTGCTAATTTTGTATTAGCTACACACTCAAGATGACAGTTCTGGCAGTGATGCAGTTCTATGAAACTGCACCATAGTGGTGGTGTACGTCATCGTATGTTTGTAGCCTTGTAACATTTGACCTATTTAAAATACATTATTTGTATGGACAATTTTCATCAACTAGTAACAAGATAAGTTGAGATACACTGCCTGCCAAAGAAAGTGAAGCATCCAGTAGAGGAAGAGAAAATGAAATAAACCATCACAGGTCAAGAGAGTATGTGAGGTTACTTCAGCGATTACAAAATTGAATCAAATTTACAAAGAACTTGGCAGTGTGAGTTGTCCTATCAGTATGATGATGCACCCCTACTGGCCTGAATGTATGTAGCGATTCAGTTGGGAAAGTTTTCATGTGACCATTGTATCATCTCCTGAGGTAAGCAGGCCCACAGTTGTTGTAACTAGTCCCTGATATCCCGGATATTGGCACTTGGATGGAGTTTACAGCCAGGCTGGTCCCATACACATAATGTGGTAGACAGATCTGAAGATTTTTCTGGACATAGGAGTAGCTCAACATTATTCATACATTTCATAGATACACATATAGATGAGTGTTGTCCTGTTGAAAAATGGCACCACAATACTGTCCTATGATAGGTAAGAGACGAGGATACAGGATGTCCGTGACGTACCATTGTTCTATCAGAGTTCCCTCAGTCACTGCCAGCTGAGACCTGAAGTCGTACCTAACAGCTCCCCATACCACATTACCAGAAGCAACAATGCTGCGTGTCTCTAAAACACTGGAGGAACTGGACCTATCCCTAAATTGACACCGTACTTTCTGACGATGAACTTCCAAAGTTGCGGAGAACCATGATTTGTCACTGAACACATTGTGACACCGTACATCAGCAGTCTATGCTATCCAGTCATGACAGTACTCCAAACACAGCTGTCTGTGTTGTGGTGTTAACGGCAGCCTTCATGTGGATCAGTAATTCCCTAATCTGGCTTCTGCAAGTCTGACTAATGTGTGGAATCACACAGAATGTTGCAGGGAATGCATCACTTGTTTTTAGGTGGCAGGTGCAGAGGTGAATGGGTTACAATTGGCTTGTTGCACAATATGGCAGTCCTCCCATGTCACAGTCAGATGTGGTTGACCAGAACTTGATGAGGAGTGTGCCAGCCCTCAGAGTCTCATGCATTGGGCCACTGTCACATCCGAATGCCCCGCAAATCTGGATAGAAGAGTTTGACCAGGCGGCCAAATAGAGACCCACAATGAGACCCTTTTCAAACTCTTGTCAGGTTCTGATAACTCAATCATGAGTACATGCCACCTCTGTGAACACGCGATCTAGTGTTCAACCTCTGACATTGTTAATGTCCCTTATATACCTTACCAGGTCTGCAACAACACTAAACACAAACAACACTAATGCAATCTGGTAGCTGCTGTACCTATCATAGGCACCTCTAATCATTTACACACCCACTGATTGTGTGTGTACATATCTGAAGTTACCTTAACATCCAATGTCTTCAGAGTACTTCAGTTTTGTTTGTCATGCAGTGTAAATTGTTACTTCACAAAGTAGAGGAGGCATTGAGAAGCAGACACACATTTTTAAATATGCCTCGTCTGTGTGGTGAGCAGCAATCTTGTCTTACATCATATTGTTACTCCATCCCAGATTTCCCATTGTTTGATTTCATGAATTATTTTTTTTTTTATTCATAAAAATAATATGATGGAAAAATGGAGAAAACTCTCTCTAGTTTTGTGATGTCCACAACAAAACTATTCAGATGATCCAGTATAAAGACTTTTATGCAGCAAATTATCACTTACCGTGTTTCTAATTAGTGCTTCCCAGTAAATTCTCAGTTCTTTGTTGAAGTTTCACAGAAATGTGTGTGTGAGCATATGAGAGAGGGGGGGGGGGGGGGGGGGGGGAGGAGAGAGAGAGAGAGAGAGAGAGAGAGAGAGAGAGAGAGAGAGAGAGTTGTATATTTTGTTCTTGTTCATTGTTGTTTTTACATATTTGTTTCTATCCTGTTTTCCTTGAATTTTTTGGGGCTTCACTTTGTGTGGCAATTAGCTACCCATTGCTTTATTTATTTATTTTTTACATAATGTAGCATCATAATTTTGCTTAATATGAGTTATATCCTATTTTGTTTTGTTTACTCCACATTCACCAATGCTGTTGCACTTCTAACTCTGTCTCCTATACTCCTGGAAATTCTAAAGCTACTGACAAACCTGCAGTGCTTTCTGCTATGAAGAACTAAGAATGAATCTTTTGGAAAATACCTTGTCAGCAAGCTGTTGTGTTGGTAAGTTACATTTTTGTGCCTTGTGTTGGTGAAGGGAGGAGAGGGGGGGGGGGAAGGGAGATAGAGATAAAGATAAAGATAGATAGATCGAGCGAGCGAGCGACAGAGAGAGAGAGAGAGGGAGAGAGAGAGAGAGAGAGAGAGAGAGAGAGAGAGAGTGACAAAGTAACAGTTTCAAATATTTAATGTACATGTCATGTAATCTTTTTAATAGTGACAGAAGCAACTGACAGTTATAATTTTTAGCACACATTTTTCTTTAAACTAAATCATATTCTTTGAAACTGCAAATGAAGTTTCAGTTCATGAGAAGCATATTAATAACACTGCTGTGAAGAGCTGCAGTTTGTTAAAGTGTTTTCAATAACAGCAATAGAATCAGTGAATTAAGATTCTTTTTAAACCACTATGAATATGGCTCTATCTTGCTAACTCTTAAAAAAGCCTACAGAATTTCTGTTTCCATTCCAAATTAATGAGTAAAATAAGGTCATGTTTATGGTGGAAATGACTGGCTTATTGTTAAAACAAAATTGATCATTCACGCTAGATTTCAGTAGTGAATATGCCTAGTTGACTACTGTGAGGCTATTTTTTCAGTTTTATTGAGATACGGGTGAATTTAACCCCCCCCCCCCCCCCAAATAATAATTTCCTATGTGACTGAGGTCCAGTTGAAAGTAGACCTTTCACTTGCAGCATACACAGCAGAATTTCTTTTACAACTCTCTGCTTTTGTTGTGCTTTTTGATAACTATGAAAGCAAGTAACATTTGCCAACTTTATTGGCAGGCTGTTTTTCTCACTGCTTTCTGTTAATATTCATTGTCAATAAACAGTAAGTAATAGGAGTAGCAACAAAATATCCAGCCTTTATGGAATATTTATTTAATTTGGTATTGTTCCTTATGTTAAAGCCACTGATCAGATATACAGAAAATGTATTTCGATCCTGCCGTTCCTACTACATTCATTGTTAGGTTTCATACATTTTTGCAGTGTGCAGAAGATAAATTGAGGGTGAATTGTCAAGATAGTAGAGCTGAACAAACAGGTTTAGTGATAAATGCATGGAACTCTCATATGAGATGATCAGTTTTCAGGTCCCTGTATGAACATCCAGAATTAAGTGTTTTGTAGTTTCCATAAATTGAAAATGACAAGATGGTTACTTTGAAAAGGAAAATCTGTCTCGCGTGTGT